>NC_072738.1:62742247-62928236 GCF_026930045.1 Uloborus diversus
AGTAAAAAAATCAATCGCAGAACTCTCCCTAAGGATTGAATAGAAAGAGTTCTGAACAAATTAATTTATTTTTATCAGTCTTCTGCTCACGGGAGGTCACTGTGCCACACCCAACTTTTCCTTATTCGGAAAATTTTGTCTGAGGATTCATAAAATTTGGAGACAATCAAAGTTTTTTTTTTTTTTTTTAATTTTAATAATGCATGATGTCTCTCTTCATTAGGTATGTAGACCTGTGAATGCTCATGCTAATGTTATACCACTCGATAAAATTGAGAATTCCCCCTCCCCAAATTAAAGAAAAAACAGCTTAGGGTACCCCTCATAATCCGTCACATATATGATAAAAGTCTTTAACAGTTCTCTTTTCTCGAAATTAAAGCTCGATTATAAATAAATTCTGCATTCATATTAATTAGCATTCCAGTACTAAAATAATTATAATAACTGCTATTATTCTTGTGTAGTAAAATCAAAACAATAGTTGTTTGTGCAATGCTATAACGTTGAATAGTTCTTCCCTGCTGGTTAAAGAATGCAAAAAGTGCTAAAATTCAAAAATATCAACAGAAAAATGAACATAACATTCACGACAGCTACGCGTCTGAAAGTGAAAATGGCTGCTTTATGGCCTTGCGTACAAGTCCTGTTTCCCTGTGAAGGGTCTCTGTTTGCAAACAGGGGTCGTGCACCCCGGGGTAACTGGGAGGGGGATGAGTTTTATGGCCTTGTGTCTGTAGACGATGAGTTCGGAATGTGTTTACCTAGTAGGAAGTCAGCGGTGTAACTTCATCAATTCAGTCGAGAAAAGAGGTATTGGAATTTTTATACGATAGAGGTACGACACTATTTGCTTTCTGGTTTCGGAATAATAAATATCAATGCGGAAAATGGCACTTGTTTATGCACAAGATTGTAAATATTGTAATTAGAAAACCCTCTAATTACGAGTTTCAATTCTAGTCCTAGTTTTGATTTGAATTTAGGAATGATATTAAATGAGATTACCATTTTTTTGAAAAAAAATTTCCAACTGTTTTTTTTCCATTAAAAACTAAAAAAAAAGCAACAATAATAATAAATAAATAAATCAGCAAATTAATTAATTAATATATATATATATATATATATATATATATATATATATATATATATATATATATATATATATATATATATATATATATATATATATATATATATATATATATATATATATATATATATATATATATATATATATGAACATAGGAAATATTTTATTATAAAATTTGCTATGAACGACTATTAGTCTACATCAGTGCCATATAGTCACATTTACATTTCGTACGTGCTTTTGATGTCGTGATAAGTTTTTTTTTTTTTTGTTCTTTTATTTATTTTTATTTATTTATTTATTTATTTATTTATTTTTTTTTTTTTTTTGCATTTTAGTCATCTATTCTTAGCTTAATTGTGCAAGCTTACTAATTTGGTTTCTGCAAAAAAAAAGTTTAGTTCCAGCATTTCCGTATTAGTATTGAATCCAAAATGCGTTTCTTCCAATGTCTTAAAAACTCATTTCTGCAGGTTCTGCCGTTTACGTGCCCACCTCAGAGAGCTCTTGAAATAGTGAAAAATGCACAATGAAACCAAAAATTTAGATCCAAACCAGTAAAATAACAAACATTAATTTAGTCATGGGTATGCACAGAAATTTTCGGTTCCGTCACAAATGACTTTTAGGGTCCCCCTCCATATTTTTTACCCTTCATCCACACATTCTTTTCACTCTTAATTTTAAAAATATCGGGCCCCCTTCAAGCTCGGGCCTAGGCCCACAGCTGTCCCTTCTCTCCCCCTCCTCCCACTCGTGCACTATAATGGCCGAAAAACGCTTTTTTTTCCCGATGATGGGTAGAGCGGAAAAGGTGCCATTTATAGAGCAAAGTGCACACAAAAAAGTTGAATTTTTTTTGGACAGTTTCTAGATTTGCCGCAATTGGGTTGAACTTCCAACCAAACGCTGTTTTTTGATGTTTTTAGCAAAATTAATTTTTTTAAAAAAGTATTTTTATATTTTCGATGATTGTCAGCGTGGAAAAGGTGCCATTGGTGGCACTAAATTCCTATAAAAAGTTTGAGGTATGTGGTATTGTTCTTTTCTTTCTAAAAATGCGTAGCAGTTTTGGCAATTTTCTGTGTGTGTGTGTGTGTGTGTGTAAGACAGTTTTTTTTTTTTTTTTTTTTTTTTTGAACGTTTTCAATAAATATTGTCAAATGGTAAAAATTTTGTTTTCCCTATATTTATCTGAAGTAATTACACAGTTTATTTCATGTGATGAATTTTTAGATTCGTGGTGTGTTATAAATAAATTCCGTATATTTTTTTAATTTGAAATATGCTATTAGAAAACTTAGTGCAGCTCTTTGCTTGCTTTGCGTTAGAAACCAACGGGATTGGCTCAGAAATCGTTCTTAATCTCTGGTTAATCTTTTTAAATAATAACAAAGTTTTTTTCTCTTAACTAAAAGCAGTGTGGTGAAACAGCACTCCCGTAAGAACAGGGGAAAAAAAGTGTCAATGCCGATGTTGAATTTAAAAAAAATAAGAAAAAAAGAAGTAGGAAATAAATAAAGAATTGAGACAATTGGTGTGCATTTCTTATACGAACGAACTCCAGTCTGATGCCTGTTACTGTTACATAAGTTAGAAAGACTACTGGACTTAAGGTCCTTCTGGCCCAATCAAAGCCAAGTTGATGGAATGCGAAACCTACTTGTGCTAGCATTATAGGTTACCTTTGTCACGTTAGATAGACGAAAAAAAAAGGGAGAATACTGAAAATGTGAGCTTGGACCAAAAACACGTAATTGATAGTTCTGCAACTGTTTCAACTGGACTGTGGCATTCAGAGCTTCAAGACACTGCGCCCTTCAGAGTTTCAAGACAGCCAACCAAGGCCTATTACGTACTCTAGATGGCTCATAGCCGACTACAGAACTCTTTACTTGCACTTCAGTACCTCGAAACTTAAGGAAGTCTTACTTTGCCTCGCACTTTTTGTAATATAAATTTAATATCCCATATGATTCACCTAAAAAACAACCAGCGTACACAAAGGGAACTAGACAAGTAAATAATATGGCATCCTGAGAATTCCCAACAATGCAAAAACGCGCAACCAAACATCGAAAATATAAAAATATTTTTATATATTAATTTTGCTAAAAACATCATAAAACAGCATTTGGTCAAAAGTTCAACCTAATTGCGGCAAATTAAGAAGTTATCAAAAAAAAATTAAATTTTTGTGTGCACATTGCTCCACCAATGGCACCTTTTCCGCACTACCCACCATCGAAATAAAATAAAAAAGAAGTGTTTTTCGGCCCACCCTATTATACAAAGCGAACTCAAGACAAGTAAAGCGGCATTATATACACATATAATGTGAGTAAATAGTACACACACATAAAGATAGTAATATACATGCATGTGTCCGTGCGCGTGAGTGTGCATGTTCTGTGTCCGTCCCTGTATAAAGCTAGAATGGCCGGTTGCCAAAACTCTTTTTGTAACAAATGACTGCTCAAGACAACCGATCCTAACCTAAGCTTTCGAAGTTTTAAATTATCCCTGAATCATACTACGTTCAGAATATCAATTTTTTAAAAAGATGTTGACGTAACCCAACGCTTCCCGGGAATGAAGGGGAGGGGGAAGCATGATCTCTTACTCACCAACAATCCTACGTGATTACGGGGTGACTATTCCCTCGAGCGAACGCCGAACGATCGGTAGCATCTTCAAGCAGTCCCAAGATAATAATGAGGAAAAAATGTCGTAAGTCCGCTATAATTGCCATCGAACTCATAAAGATGGAATTTCAATGCGGAAGTAAACAGTGACAGTCGCGTCTAAATGTCGCCATTTTCAATACTCTGCATGTCCTCTATCTACTGTCCCCGTGTTTCACCTACTTCTCTATGCACAATGTTTAAGGTAGAGCCAGTTGTGGAAGAAAAACATGGCAGTTCGATCTCTATTCATTCATTTTGCAAATTAGTGAGAGAATAGAAAACTATAAATTTGTTAAGTAATCACAGCGGAAAAACACGTAGCCAAACTTTTTATCGGACTCTGTATGTGCATTGTACAAATCCGCATCCACGTACCCGGAAATTTTGCAATGCAGGGGGGGGGGGGAGGGCTGCCGCTAAAGGACCCGCTGCCCGTAATGGCATGGAAATCCAGTAGACAGTTAGGGACCCTGCTAATTTTTTTTGCAGGGTGTCCAAAATTTAGAGATCCGGGTGTGGTATTGTATGTATGTTAGTAATACTGTGAAAGTCCAAATTCTGGTAATTGTCGACATTAGTCGGTAAATATCATCGTCGACATAACAAACACATCGACGAAAAACTTTCCGATGAATCACCGGTGAAAGTCGGCATTCTCCAATTTCGGTCGTCACGGTACAATGTAAAAACAATTCTGAAGAGTTCCCGGAAAATAATAGGCAGCTAATGTGCCCAATTTGTACCAGTAACATACCTTGCAAAACACAGGAATGTTTTCCTCAAAAAGTCAGGAACATTCCCGAAATTATCCTGGAATCTTGCAGAAGAATTCAGAAATCTCCCCAGTTAAAGCCAATCGCATCTCTGCAACCTTCAGAGGAAACTTAAGTAATTGTGGGTTGCCGTTTTGATTTACCGAGAAAGCTCTACAAGCCTTATTGCTGTCACCGTCAAAGGTACGACTGAGCTGCAAGTAAGTACCGAGCCTCTCATCTGCCCTGCAATTCTTGCCAAGCTGCGGAATTCAGAGACTTATTCGCTTTTATTGGGAACTTAATCAATCTGGACGGATCGTAATTGACTTGAAGGTGAGAAATTAAATAAATATTTTCAGTTAATCTTGGCACCTTCCCTTATTTGTCAAGAAAGCTACAAAAGCATTATATTGCAAACGTGGCCAAAGATAAGATAAAATTACCAGTAAGTATCAAGAATCTAACTCGTCTGCAATTCTGGCAAAACTACGGAATTCAGAGACTTATTCAGAGACTAAGGACAGTATTTAAGTATTCCTGTAGTTTTCAATTATTCAAAGAAAATGACTCCACAAACGAGGAAAAATGTGGCTCAAGTTATTTCAAAACTTTCCCATTAAAATTTGTATGTTTCCAACACTCAAGTTTATGACAGAAAATTTGATAATGTTATAAGAAATTCTCCACTTGACTTGAGCCGCACTTTTCCTCGTTTGAGGAGTCATTTTCTTCGAATAATTGAAAGTTACAGAAATAGACTTAAATATTGTCCTTTCTGAATCAGAAAAATTATTTTGTCCTTTTGAGTGCATTATGAAAAGTGCTTAGTAATTTTTTTAAACTCTGTTGCTAAGCACTTTTATTATATTTGTCCTGATTGTCACGAAAAAATCTGAGGCCTGTTTTTGCCTATATCTCAGCAACTAGCCCACTTTGAGACTTCGGGATTTCAGTAAATTACTTGCTTAATATTAAGGTACAACTTAACGCTAAAAAAATTCAATTCTAAAATAAAATTATTATTTCGATTAGGATGGAAAATAGCGAATTTCATGTAATTTCCCCATTAAATGTTTAAATATAAAACCAATTGTTACAAATTTTGTTGCCTTACAACAGCAATATTAATAGTAATCATAATAAAAATTTTGAATCAAGGCTTCCCTGGAGCAAGCATGAAATTAATACACTATCATTGCTTTCTTTGGATTTTTATCCTCATTTATGCCAATAATCGAAAACGGGCTTAGTAAAGACACATATTAGGATCTTTATCACGAGTAACTTGCATGTTGTGAACCATAAATTAGTTTGAAAAACCAGTAATATTTAAATGTTTCTAGTAAGTTAGCACACAAACAAATTCTACAGGGAAACAAGGATTAATTTTCAGTGCCAAATACTTAAAGTTTCAGACAAGTATATAATGTTTTTCCCTTTTAGAGTATGAAGCATTTATACGAAAAAAAAGAGGTGAAATTTCGTGATGGTAACATTAATATCTTTCTGAAATATATTTACACTAAAAAGAATAAAATAATAGAATTTAAAAAAAAAAATACTAAGCACTTTTGATAACGCACTCAAAAGGACAAATTAACTTTTCTGGGTCAGAAAGGACAGTTTTTAAGTATTTCTGTAGTTTTTAATTATTTCAAGATAATGACTCCACAAACGAGGAAAAGTGTGGCTCAAGTCATTTCAAGCCACACTTTCCCAGAAAAATATGCATGTTTCAATACTCAAATTTATGACAGAAAGTTAGAAAAGCATGATGGTGGGTGCCTCTAAAAAATTAGAATAATCTTATAAAGGTATAATATAATAGCTAGGCACCTTCCTGATTTATCAAGGAAGTTCCCATAGCAATATTGCAAACATTGCCAAAGCTAAGACAGAACTTCAAGAAACAAAACTTTCAATTGCCTGCAATTCTTGTAAACCTAAGTAGTCGATGGACGTATTCGGTTCCTTAGGAAACTCAATTAGTCTGGACGAAACGCAATCGACCTAAAACCGATACACTTCATAAATACACTCAGTCAATCTTTAAACTGGGAGCTAAAAATATTTTTTACGACAATGAAAAGTCTGCATTCTTGCAACTTTTAGCAATTCAGGAAACCTTTTGGCAATGATACTTTATTTTTCCAAGAAGTGGATAAAAACCATTGAAATCCAGAAACGTAACACGAAAATACTCAGTAACGTTTTGGATTTTTTTTACAGTGTAATTTACATAGAATACAAAGTTTGAAAGTACTAAACTATCACCAAGTGTGCAATATGGGAGCTTCAAACCTTCCCCAAAAAGCAAAGTCTTGGAGATTACCGATATCTTACTGGAATTTTCTATAAAGTGTCCAGAGAAAGTGCAGTTTATATAGAATTCCTGCAGACTTTTATTGATAACTTTTGAACTAAAAGTGTGCAGTGACAGGATTAATAGCCCAGTAAATTTAGGTCAAAAATAGGGTCGATGCACCACAAATTTTTAATTAGCTGAATTTTTCAGGATTAATTCCTGAACATGTGTACAACGAATCCTGAAAAGTCCCCTAAGTTCTCATATGAGCTTCTACCCAAAATGGCGGATCAAAGATGGCCGCCCAGTACTTTTTAACCGACTTCAAAAAAGGAGGTTATGATTTCGTATTGCGGCTTTTTATGTGAGTTTTCGAATTATTCCAGCACTACTGGACCGATTTGAAAAAAAAAAAAAAAAAAATGTTTAGAAGGGTATACTTCCAGGATAGTCCCATTGTAATTTGGTCTGGATCTGATAAGGGGTCCCGGACAAATCCAAGAAACTTTAAATTTCATACGTCATGGTCACGTGGTGTTGCTGTGATCAGTGTATTTTCACACCTAAGGTTTTGGATTTCTCTTAAACGATATTTAATTCTCGCGACACATGGATGATTAATTTTCTCAACGCTGCGCCGCATGGTAATTTTTTATTATAGGTGTTACTAATGTATTTATTACTGCGTAGCAAAGCAGTAAATTAAATATATTTTGCTACTTTAATAGTTGAATCAATTACCTTAATATTTTATTTACTAATAAATAACTTTATTTAGGCACTAAAATATAAAGTTCTTTATTTAATATTCCAATTTTTAAATATATTTAGTGCTCAATTGAGGGGGAATTGAATACAGAACACCCTTCCGTTACGATTAATTTATATTCTTTAAAGATATACATTATAACTGTGTATGATTTCTGAAATTTTACAAATATTCTAGATTTACTATTTCACGATGCCGCCAGTTCAATTTGAAATTAGGGTTATATTAATTAGCAGGCTTCAAAAAAAAGGAGGAGGTTCTGAACTCGTCGGATTTGGTTTTTCTTTGTACAATGTTCCATAAATGCTCGAAGACACCTGTACCCAGGGGCGTGCACAGGGAGGGGGGGGGGGGACGCTTGTTGGTCCGAGCCTGGAGGGGGCCAATAGTTTTGTAACTAACGGTGAAATATAGGGGTAAACAATATGGAGAGGGGCCCGGAAAAGTTATTTGTGATGGGCTCCAAAATTTCTGTGCACGCCCCTGCCTGCACCGATAAGGAAAAGTCTTTTTTGTTTGAAACAGCATAGTTTCTCGGCGGTCTAATGTTAATCAAGTTCAGGTTTGATGAAATTAAGGAAACTCTTCAAATATCATATTCACATTTAAATCGATTTGTACTTTATTAACTTTGTATATCGTCTCACTTAGTGAACCGGTTTTTATGCTTTTTTTTTTGTTTAGTGGTGGTTTTGTTTAGGGGTGGTCTTAGGTTCCAAATCTTTGATTTACCCTATTTGTTCTTTAGGGAAAAGTTAAGGGTAAAATAATAAATATTTCATGCAATTTCCCTCACAAACGATTAAATATAAAACCCATTGATAAACAAAGGCCATAAAACAAAGGTTTATACTTTTTTTACCTATAGTTAAAGAAAGTACTAAAAATATATATTATTAAGAGTAATGATAATGAAAATTTTGAATTAAGGATTCTCTGAAGCAAACATAAAATTCATTCTAGTGGAATTTTTAATCTTCATCTATAGTGGGGCCATGTGAAGAAACGTGCGACTTTTATCACGAGTTACATGACACTAATTGCGAAACATAAATTACAATCCTTATATATTATTTCTGTAGCCTGTTTTTGGTTTCTAAGCGAGATCCTTATATATTATTTCTGTAGCCTGTTTTTGGTTTCTACGCGAGATTTTCCTCAATTCTTGATCGATTTCTTTTATTTACACCTTATTTTAAAGCTTATCGTGCAGGCTACTGACGAAAAATAGACCCACGGTCTAAAAATTGTTTTTTCGGGCAAAAAAAACCTGTTTTAAAGAACCAGAATGAGGTTTTCGGTTAAATTTATAACTTTAACTTGCACTGTTACCGACAGAGCTGAATAGCTTGATTGGCAGAGCGTTCGAATGGTAACCAGGAGAATGCGTGTTCGGGCCCACGTCCGGACAATCTGCATCAAAAATATTAGAAAACTATCGCGCATTACATGATCAATTAATAACAAATATGAGGGAATACATGAGGTAGAAACGCTCTTGGCTGTTATGAAAACTTGATGCAACACGGAGCAAAATTGATATTCGATTGTAAGGTTTTTAATTAATTATTTTTTTTTTTTTTTTTTAAGCTTTGGCACCGGGAAGAAAATTAAAGCATAATGTAAGCGAAAATATAAGTACCAGGTTGAAGATTTCAGACTACATTGGAATTGTTTTTTGTTCAGTAAAATATAATAAATCGTATGTTGAAATATAGATTCTTCTAATGAGTTTTTGATTCTTTGTACAAATAAAAAAAATATTACCTCAATTTAAAGGGTAATATATATATTTTTCTTCTTTTTGCAAAAAAAAAAAAAAAAAAAATACCGTATCACATTTTTACTACATTTGAAAAGCTACGCTTAAAAAAGAACTTAGTTCAAATTATTTTGTATTTTAACCGTGCTGTTAAATGATGAACACGTGCTGCCATCTAAGTCATAACGGTTCAAACAGCCTGCGATAACAAATTGTAAAAAATTTCAAAAATAAAAAGACTTTTCGGCAAGAAAAAAATTTTAAAATTACCTGTGGTTTTTTTTTTTTTTTTTTTTCGGTAGAGCGTTCGGCTATAAACTGTCTGAACTTCGGGCCAGTTCGGGTTGTCCCACATAATAGCAAATTTACAGTAATATTAATATTACGCATTACATGTACTCATAACATACAACAGATAACACACGTAATAAAATAAATGCAGTGGGAATGCTATTTGGTGTTTCGACTCCTTTATGCAGGTTACAGTTATCATTCAGATAAGTTGACTGCTAATCGAAGGGTGTTCTTCCCTTTTTTTTTTAAGCTTTGACTCCGTCCAGACCACTGAGCATAATGTAAGCATAAAAAAAAGTATTAGATATACCTCAAGGGAATCCTTTTTGTGCAGAAAAACATTTTCATTGCATGCTGAAATGTAGATTTTTCTAATAGCAGTGTTCGAACTTTTGTACAAATGAAAAAATACTAAGCCAAATTAAAACTACGAGTTTCAACCAGTAAATCTTTAATTATTTATTCGAATACGATATAAAATATTAAAATTATTATCAACTTCATTAGTAAGAAATCATTTTCTAATCCTCTGCTTTCGGCTGAAAAAAAAAAAAGAAAACATTTTGTCTACGTTCGAAAAATTACACTTAAAAAACGGACTCAGTTCAACTGGTTTTGGTTTCGAATTTTAAGAGTTCGATTAAAAGAAAAACAAGTGCGGGCTTTTAAGCCGTACAGGTTAAAGAAGCCTGCTATGGGAAATTGTTGAATATTCAAAAAAAAAACACTTATTTTTTCATCCGAATTTATTACTTCTCTAGAATGTTTGTTTCAATCGCTACGTGAGATCTTCCTCATTCTTTAATCAAATTCCATGTTTTACGAATAATTTTAAATCGTATCAAGCTGGCTAATGACAAAACATAGACGCATGATCTTATTATATTTTTTTCGGCGAAAAATTTTTTTACTGTGTTTTATTACGCATTCCTTCAATGAATAGCATTCGAAAAGGAAAGCACAGTTGCTAGGTTTGTTGGAGCATCGTACTGTTAATCAGAATGGCGCCAGTTCGAATCCGTGCCACTAAATATCTCTTTAATGTTTCTTTTTTTTCTGTCAGATGCTCACATGGGCTGGACTGTATTTGCCACAACCTGTTTTTTCACATGCAAAATTACTGATTTTTCACGTGTCACTCAGCCACACTTTTAATGATATTTATATTTGCATTGAAAATACGTACAACCAAAAGGGGAGCGATGATCAAATTATCACAACGTTGCATTTAACGAGATTTTGTTACTGATGTGTTCAAATTACATGCCTTCTCTTGTGCGCTTACTTTTTTCCGTTTACTTTTTTCGGTTTTTCTTCATAATATTCTTTCTTTGAAATTTTTAAAGAGCGAAATGCCTTATGAAACGATTCGAAGTACAGTGCGGAGTTCCGCACGGGTCGACTAGTTTACAATATTGCAATTCTAAAATTTAAAATTTTACAAATTTAAACTTAAAGCGATTTCGGTTTTTTTTTTTCAGTGATTCATGCATTTGCTCTCGGAAAGCGAACTTTGATAAGTTGAACAAATGATAAAGACAATTTTTTTTTGTACATAGTTACGCATTTGAAAAAGCCTTTCTTCATAGTCGTCGAAGTCTCCTAGACGCTCGCCGTGTTATTAACACCACTAAAAAGCAAAAAATAAATTACTTTTAAATAATAATTTTTAAAAAAAACGCCTTCAAAAATACTCAGGAACTAAAAGCAAAAAATAACTGATTACACTTACATTCTATTTCCTACCCAAACATAGAAATGAAATGTATTTTACAATTCCAGTACAAAAATGAACTAAACTAAACACCGAATTATAAAATAAATACTGATTTAAATTACTATACGATGAATTATTTTAAATACCTAACTAATTATATACGACCTCTTAATTTTTAATAACCTTTTGAAGTCGGGGCCTCCTATAAACTACCACCTAACGTAACTGAGTAGGTTTAGTTTTAAAGACTAATTTCGCGTATAGTCGAGTCCCGACTTACGCGAGGGACGCGTTCCAAGACTCCTCGCGTAAGTTGAAATTTCGCGTTGTTGAAAAATATATGCATTCAAATTTTTTAAAGCATACCAAATACTTTTAAGCACTTATAAACACCCCTCAAACTTCTCTAAAGCGTTCCTTAACCATTACAGTTTCTTCCATAAAGAACTGAACTTTTACTGTATTTGAAAAATAAAAAACTGTTATTCAGCATGAAATACTTAAGATGCACAAAATGAATGACCAATGGGAATAAAAGATGTAAAATAAAACAACAACGGTACGCACTGCATGCAGTAAAATTAAAATGATGCACAAAATAGTACTGTACAGTAGATACAGTAGCAATATTTACGAGTTAAAAAATGAGGATACTAGTGATGATTTATGCTCCAAGATCAGATCGTTATTCTTATCTAATACATTTTTAAATACACCTCACCTTTTATTTAAAACGTTTCAATTTGTGGCTGCATCTCCTCTACGTGATCTTCTTATTAATCCACATTGCAAGTGCGCGCGTAGCTTCCATTTTCATAATTTTTACTCTGCTAGACTTCTCTGCAAGCTTCAATATTGAAACTAAGTTCTAAACTTTTACGGACACCTTTTTGTTTTGACTTTTAATTGTACATATGGAAGATTCACTCATACTGATTGTCGCGCTACTTTCGACGTTTTGTAATTGTTCAAGCATATCGAGAATCTTAGTCTTTTTAAATTTTTTTATCAGAAACTTTCTTTTTCTTCACATTTTCAAACTTTAGATGATGGTGACACTAAGGTGCCATTATGGTTATTTGATGGACTAGACCTGTTTGGCGTGGGAACTTTGGCTGTCAGTGATGCTCAAAGGGACGTAATAACATTCACGAAATCAATATTTAGTAGCCAATAACGAAGCTGATACTTCCTTTAAAAAAAATCATGTTGTGGGCGAAAAATTCGCGTTAGCTATAAAATTCGTTACTCGTGAAAAATTCGCGTTATAGCCATTTCGCGTAAGTCGGATCGCGTTGTAGCGGGAGTCGACTGTAGTTAAACTAGTGTTTAATTCAGGATTCGGTGGGTTGTCAGTTACGTTATGTAGTTTTTTTATAGGAGGCCCCGACTTCAAAAGGTTATTAAAAATTAAGAGATCGTATATAGTAATTTAAATTAGTGTTTATTTTATAATTCGGTGTTTAGTTTAGTTGATTTTTGTACTGGAATTGTAAAATAAATTTTATTACTATGTTTGGGTAGGAAGTAGAATGTAAGTGTAATCAGTTATTTTTTGCTTTTTAGTTCCTGGGTATTTTTTGAAGGCGGTTTTTTTTTTTATTTAAAAGTAATTTTTGTTTTCCTTATAACTCGGTCAAAAATAAAAATTTCTCAATTCTGAAAAAAAAAAAAAAAAAAAAAAAAACTGTAGGCTCTAGAAGCAATATTGCTCCGATACATAACTTAAAATAACCAATAAAAAATTTCTAACATTTGCTTTGACACCAAAAACTGAAATTTCTGTGTTCTATGTAACATGCAGCAGAACACATAAGCTACTAAAATAAATATTTTTAAAATTTTTTGGGGTATTTTTTAAAAAGTATTTTTCCTCATATATTATTCACTAGTTGTTATTTTTTCAGTTTTAAAAATGCTGTGTATGTTTGAATTGGTGCTTGTATTTTATCGACTTTTCCCCATAAAAAGCTATAAACATATATGATCTCCAAATTGTGTTTTTTTATCTGAAATGCAAAATTTTCGGTGTGGAAATTCAATGCTGATCTGTTTAGCTCGTTGAAACTACCAAAAATTGTCAAGTGGCTCCAAATTCCTTTTGTAATATTAAATGAATTAAAACAAAAACTTTTAAAATAAATATCATTGTTACCTCCAAACGGTATTTTTTGTGCATTTAAGGTAGCAAATACTAGTTACTCAAGAACGTTTTTTTTTTTTAATTATGCTTCCATATAATTATGTGACAATGGAAAAAATGTCGGTGAAAGATCACTGCCTTTAACTTTAGAAAGTTCTTTTGGGGAAGTTAAACTTCAAAAGAAAAAAAGGTTTTATTATTAATAAATAAACGTTCTGTTCAATTTTCGAGTTTTTTGACCAGGATGCTGCTGCTTTCAAATCAAACGATAATTTACAAAATAGCTCAAATATGAATTAGCCCCTTAACTACCCTCCTTTTTTGTTGGGTTTCTCTGAGAACGGATAAAACACAAGCGTGGCAGCTATCATTGAATCAGTAGAGCCTTTTGTTAAGTCTTCCACCACCAATCTCTTTGTCCATTAAAGTTGAAGGATTTCTTATGCACGCATTGGCATGGAACGAGTCAGACATATAATAAAAAGACATGTGCCTCAAATACTTCGGATGTCTTCAGAAAAAACTTCTTTTTATGTGAAGCAGTGACTTTTAATAAATACGCGTATGCATTACCAACTAACATTGCGAAGAAACAAAAGCTAGGTGTCGAAAATATCTTGAGACTACTGCTTTTTGAAGAAAATGTAGTGAAAACGACTATATAGATTTCATATTTTGCGGAATTCTGAGAACAACTCAAGATTAATTCAAATTAAGATGGAATACTTCCGATTAGGAGGAATGACTATTGTATAAGTGGATAGGGAAGCCAATGTATTAATTTTCTCAATTGCAATAAAAGCATGCCCGAACAGCTCCAGGCCTGTCGCAGTAATAGGTACTGATACAGATCTACTCTCGATTCTAAGTAAAAGAGGTATGTCTGGAACACCACTGTATTTTTTTTATCCCCAAACCAATTTAACACAAAGAAAAATGTTACAATATATTGAAATACAAGAAACCTTGGGTCCCTTGAAGGATCCTCTTCTTTTGCTCCACGCAGTCACAGGATGTGACTCCGGCTCCACGTCAGCTATATTCAGAAAGGGTAAATCTTGAGATTTCAAGTTTCTAAAGGAAAATCTCAAACTGCTTTCTCTGATCTCACAGCTGCAGCTCAGTAGTTTTTGTTTTATATGCACAATAATATAACATCGATTATAAAAACTAAACATTTAATAACGCTACTACTAATTTTGTTACAACACCATATTCAAAAAGTATCAATTCATGGAATGCAGTCTTGTTGCCAATCATGCTAATATATTACAGTTTTCAGCTTGATCCGTCCAGAAAAGGTCAGCCAAATTGTAGAAGTGTTGCTGAAACATCTCTTTGGTGGGAGTAACACTTAATTCTCTTGACATCTTACAATACAACCGCTATAGTAATTAAGTAACCAAAACTCCTTCTACAAAATTTAAAGCTTGGTAGCTCTTCCACTCACAAGTGCAGTCCATTTTATGTTTATCCAAAAGTACAACAGTGGCTTAAGAAAAACATGAGTCCATTTAAATGGAGATGTGATATGAAAGAAGTTGGACTGTTCACAACGCTTTTGTCACTTCCCAAGCTTCCGAAGAAATTCCGCATTCAATGTTTTGTGACTACAAATTAACAGTATTTAAGACTGATCTAGATACCAATGAAAACGCAGACCTCTAATATTCCAAGTTTTGCATGCATTGTTTAGGTGAAACACGTAAAATTCAATTTCTGTGTAGTTTCGAAGATGAGGATGATGATATTGAATGTTGATGTTTTTTCCCCCCTGGAGTTTTACTTACATTACTATCTTGTCTTTATATATTTTACATGCTTTTCAAAAAAATATTATGTATCAGTTTTTTTAAAGTACTAAATATACTCTGCAATTTTTTTAAAAATTCATTATAAAAGGTCACTTTTTTTCTCTTATCCTATTCTCATTCCAAAGCTCGAAATAGCAAGATTCTTTCAGAAGTGGAATAGAAGCTACTTGATTAATTCAATAAATGGAATGTATCAAAAATTTTGCAGTTCATATTTTAAAAAGAATACCATAAAAGTTCTTTATTTTAGTAGCTTATTTGTTCTGCTGCATATTACGTAGAAAATAGAAATTTTAGCTCTTGATGTCAAAACAATTGTTTGAACGTTTTTATTGGTATATATCGAAACAGTATTACTTTTAGAGCATACAGGTTTTTTTAGAACTGAAAAATCTTGATTTTTGACCGAGTTATAAGGAAAACAAAAAGTACTATGCGACCATTTTTGATCCGCCATTTTGGATGGAAGCTCACATGGGATCTTATCGGACTTTTTAGGATTTACTCTACATGCTTTGAGAAACTAATTCTGAAAATATTTCTTAATTATAAATTTGGGTGCAAAAAATCCAAAGTTTACAGGACTATAAACCTTAAAACTCTCTCTTAAAGAAGGGTTTCCAGACGTACCGGTTTTACCGGGACAGTTCCGGTTTTCGGACGAAATTCCAGAGACCCGGCCGGTTAGCCAGTTTACTTCAAGGGCCGGTAAAAGCAAAACTTGAACAGATGACTAAAAAAGTCTAAAAATAATTAACTGAGAAGGATCATTTAGGATAATTACTTTGTCATTTGCAAGATTAATGTACAAAATTAATATCGGATTAGCTTGTGAAGAACTTCACAATAAGATTTAAAAAAAAAAAAAAGAAAGAAACACTTTCTATAAAAAAAAAAAAGTCTTGGGCTAATGACAAGTGCATGTAAATATTGTTCAAAATGTTATTCTTCATTTCAAAGTCTTTCTTCCTTTTTAAGTAATTTTAAAACATTAACATGTTAGAAAGGAGAAGTTTAAAGCTATCTGCATGAGTCATTTATTATTACCTGTAGTTAAGATTCGAAATTAATAACATTTATTCATAGAATTGTGAATGAAGTACCCTCTAAAACAATTTAAAACTCAACCAAGGTAGTGTACCCTTTTGAATACTCGCGACGTTAGGACAGGGGGGGGGGACTTCTAATGTCCCGACAAATCAGGTTGAACACTTCAGAAATCTGTCAAGCCTACCCTAAAGGCACGGTCTCAGAGAATACCAACCTCCCTGAGATTGCCCAGGAAGTGTTCAGTGAAAGTACAGTCTATAAAGAATTGGTGCTGATTTTGTAGATAATACATATAGAATAGAATGGTAATTGTTATACAAAATATGTCTGCAGAAGCAGAGACCACAGACAATAGTACTTGTCCTCACCCTCAAATCGCCTGGGGGCCATCAAGAAATGAAGACGGCCCTGAGAATAAGAGAATGCAGATGTTCTATGATGCTTCAAGAGCACGAACCCACCAAAAATGTCCTCTCGTATTCAATTCGTACAGAGACACCATTATGCTGCGAGTGCTAATTGCTGGAATGTAAATGGGTCCCATCAAGCCGCACGGAAGCAGCCAACCCTT
Source organism: Uloborus diversus (assembly GCF_026930045.1). Lineage (NCBI taxonomy): Eukaryota > Metazoa > Arthropoda > Arachnida > Araneae > Uloboridae > Uloborus > Uloborus diversus. The sequence goes on from NC_072738.1 coordinate 62,759,211, forward strand.
CTCCCCGTGCCAGGCATGCCGGGAATGTCCGCAGAATCTTCTTTTTATTGCTTCTGCGATAAGAGAGTCCACCATTGCACCATTTTTCATCCCAATCCCCTATAATCAAGTTGGCAAGGCCAACAACGAATGCACGCCCCGGGCTACGCAGAGGCGAGCGCTGGAAAAAGGGGTTTTTGCTTGCTTGTGCTTTCTTTCGATTTCCTCCTTTATTACGCACAAAGGCCACTATATCAGGGGAGATGAGACATCCGACATTTTGGATCTTAAAGAGAACGTATGTCAAAGTGACAGGGGCGTGCACAAAAATTTTGGGGCCCGTCACAACCGACTTTTCCGGGCCCTCTCCACATTCTTTACCCCTATATATCACGCCCAGTTTTAAAAATATTGGGCCCCCTTCAGGCTCGGGCCCGGGCCAAGAGGTGTCCCCTCTCCCCCCCCCCAAACCCGTGCATGCCCCTGAAAGTGACAATAAGTCCCGTTTTCAAGTATAGTGTGAAAAAACAAATCCTGAAATTTCATAGTAAACAGGACTACTATCTATGCTTCCAGTACGCTTACCGTTATCTATTCTACTGCAAAATTATATGGTAAAATAAAGCAAGGTGGCTGTGGCTAATTGCTTTTAATAAAATGAATGAGACACAAGCAGAAGGAATGGAACCGACCTTCTCACTGCTCAGAGACATATCCCCTAAGCTAACCCCTATACCCGGCGCTCCGAGCGTGTGTTTTTGGGAGGACGGAAATATTCAATTTGGCCGAATAAAGCTCCAAATTTTGCCGAATGTGATAATTTTTCCGAATATGACATCAAATTTTGCTAAACCGTCAGACAAAATTTTCCGAATAAGGAAATTTTTGAAAGGTCATAGTAACCTCTCCTAACCCTGACCTCCCATATACTAAATGGGATTCGAAGAGAAAACGGGGTAGTCGAAACAAATATGTTTTGAACCGTGCGTCACGTGGTTTACCGATTGACCCATTTACTTTTTTCGGTTCAATTTTCTGTCAAATTTTCTCTGTACTGGTAGCACTCCATTTCACAGCAGTATGCTCCTTAAAATTTTCCTGAGTTTTTAGCAGTATAGCGTGTAACTTGTCTCGTCCTCCAGTTACGGGACATTTAATTTTCCCGTTTTCTTAAGGGACAGAATTAAACACTGGGATTGTTTCAGCCAAAAGTCGTTGGGCGGAATAATTTAAGCATTTGAAACCAATAATTTGTATTCAGCGAACTTTTGCTCAATTGAATACATTTTATGTTTGCAAGTCCCTAGGGACATCACTAAAAAGGTATTCCGCTTAAAGAATAATTTGTGGACTCGCGAAAATGCACAGTTGCTAATTGCTGTTTAAAAAAAATATTGATTGTGAATGTAAATTGTACGAGATACCTGTCAAGACTTTCATTTTTTTATTTTAAACCGCACCAAATACAATTAAGCAAAAATTTGTTTTAAACAAATGAGGCAGTGAGAAGCAAAGGGATCTAAGTGGACATATTCAAGTTTTGAGTAAAACGCGTTTAAAGATAAGGTCCTAGGTACGCTTTCATTGATTTTTTTTTTTTCTAAATCATGCTACAGCGGCACCTACCAGGGCTTACTAGTACTATCTCTTGCCCCAACAGAGAGGAGAGGTTCCCCTACTACTTGTACTGGTTATCTCCAAGTTTTTAATTTTGCCACTTACATCCCTTTGCTTCTCACTGCCTCATATGTAATACTGCATCAATTCTCCTTTTCAAAAAGTTCTATAATAAGCACAAATTGCGAAAAATTAAGGGTTTTTTTTTTTTTTTCCTTTTTATAGAGACGCATGCAGTTGCTTAAAATTGTCGAATGTCCCGTATTGAGGAATCAAAAATAAAGGGCCACTAGTCACCTTAAGCATCATACCAAAAGTATTTGTCTGAAAACCGAGCTGAAGAAAACTGGTGTCTAAGCTGCAGGTGTGTTGCTGGATTGTTGTTTCACAAATTCCATTTTATAGAAAGGGAAGATTTCCTGTATTCTGATCTTAAACAAGTGAAGTATGAAAATTAGGTTTCTTCACAGGAAATATTTCTCCGGAAGGGGGAAGGACTGCTGCCCGTTTACTTTTTATTGTTTTTTCAAATATACCGGTCATTTTTTGACACCCTGTATTATTCAATGTAAGAAATCAGTTAACTTGAGAGATCGGATCAAACTGGCGTTTTACTCAACTTTTCATCAGTTATTTGCACGACATAGCAGCCAGTCCCCCCTTGCGATGCCACCCCCTCAAAGGGTCAGCAGCAACTCTCCCTAAAGACAAGATCCCCGGAATTAAACCAAAAACCCTGTAAAATCCCCCCTCCCCCATCCCTCTGAAAATTTTAATGGTCCAGTTTGCGCCTTGAACCTTTCCCTCGTGGATACCCCTATCTTTGCAAATACTTGAAGCAAGGCTGGCAGGGGCTTACCCAATGGAAAGTCACGAGAGGTCACTGAGACCTTTCATTAATTTTCATTTTTAGCAAATTTTGTCTGACGATTCGACAAAATTATTATTCGGCAAAATTTGGAGCTTTAATGGGGAAGATTTCCATCATTCGGAGAAAATCGGAGTTTTCATTCGGCAAAATTTGGAGCTCCATTCGACAAAATTGTCATCATTCGGCGAAGTTTAGAGTTCCATTCGGCAAAATTATCATCATTCTGAAAAATTTGAATTTCATTCGGTAATTAAGAATTTCTGCCCTCCCAAAAATTTAAGTTTGGTGCGCCCCTGGGCACCCCCTATCTTTGGAAATACTTGAAACGAGGCTGGATTTAAATCTCTCTTGAGACCAAAATGTCGGATCCGTCGGTCTGTCCTAAAAAGGGGTTCTATTACGCACTGCACAGTGGCAACACGCTGACCCGGGCTCTGTAAGCTCGTGGATTTCTTTTATTTTTATCTTCCTCTCCGCAACAAAACAACCCAGTTCCTTTTAGTTTTTAATTACTGTTTTTATTGCATTATTACATGGAAAAGACGGTTTTTCTGCACTTGTTACGAGGCACTACGAGCAAGGTTTTTATTAACGTGCGATCGAGCAGAAGGGGGAAGGTTCGAGCTAGATAGGCTACGCCTTTTTTTCTTCTTTCTCGATTAAAACCATTGTCTAAATTAACTAATTCTGGTTAATTTAGATCGAAAGACTGATCTGGCTTTGATTTTTTTGAAATGTTAAGATAGTGATAAAATTTTGCCTTACAATCACATTGACATAAAACGTTTATCAATTTCTTTTTAAATTCATTTATCGTTCTCAAAAAATGAGGCATGGCTGTTTAAATACTCTTTATGTCACGTTAGAATGTAACGTCAGACAGACAATTTCAGAAATTGAAAATCGAAAACAGTAAGCAGTTTTTAGGTGACGTACAATTTGAAAGTTGTTTCTCTCTCTCTCTTAATTTTCTTTTCTTTCCTTTCTTTCTTCCTACCTTTTTTTTTTTTTTTTGTACGATGGATAGTTTATCGGGTATATGAATTGAAGGTGTTCCATTCCTGGGAAATGTTTTAAGAGGTGATAATTAGAGCTCCTTCGGGGCGGAAATCTGCATAAATACTCTGGTTTGCCTCTAATTCTCAAGTTGTTGGTGGTAGACTATAAAATGTTTAAATCTTAACTAAATCTTGAAAAGTCTCTTATTTTTGATGCAGCATCATTTCATCATTTGTGATGTCATACGCAGAAGCGTAAACAACGAAAGCGCACCGATTAAAATATTTTTTAAAAAATATTAAATTTAGTCAAATTACTTAAAAAATGGTCAGATCCTATGTTTTTAAGCATGCTCTTTCAGAAAAAAATACTTTTACAATTTCGGAAACGGTCCCATTCTCGCTAGAGTTACTGCCCTTCGATCCTCCGCGCCGAGGCGACACGGCAGTACTTCTGGCAGAGTTGCGGAGTCGGAGGACAAAGAACAGACTCCGACTCTGGGAATTCTTGATCCTGCGACTCCGACTCCTCTACTTCAAAATCAATCAGCCTCCGTCTTCGCAGCCTTGGCAGAGAGAGTTAAGGACTCGGAGTGTAAATGACAGTTTTTGACTCTGACTCTTGGAATTTTAAAAAGTCCCGACACCGACTCCGCTTTTCTAAAATCAGTCCAACTCCGACTCGGACTTCACAGCTCTGGAAATGAGACTCGGAGAAGAAATGTCCACTTTGTCTCTGACTCTAGGAATTTTAAAACCTTCGACTCCCGATTCCGACTCCGCTAATCCAAAATCAGACCCGACGAGAGGGCGCGTCAGCCTAGTCGGAAACTAAGGGCCGAGGCCTTTGGGGGGGGGGGGCGGCGATAATGACGCTGAAAAAGGAAAGAAAGAAAAGAAAGAAAGAAAAAAAAAGAAAGAAAACAGGGAAGGAAGAAAGAAAAAGGGGGAAAAGCGTATTCATTAATAGTATCAACTGCAACACGATTATGGTCTGTCCAGATTGACTAAGTTTCCAGTGACAGTAAATAAATCTCTGGACTCGGTAGAATTGCGTTCTGCATGAAGAAAAGTCATATCCAATTAATAAGATAAACAAAACACACTGGTACAGGGTGTTCCAAAAATGATTGATACATTTGAAAAATCAATAAAAACTAAACTGCCAGTGATAGAAATGTATCGCTTGTTGTATGATGCTTGGAACAACAGTAAATGTTCAAACAGACAAACTTTCAAATGTAGATACAATGTTCCTCAACAGATGGCGCCACAGGTATTTTAAAAGGTATTAAAGAAAACGCAGTCTGTAAGATCGCCAAAATAACCGGTATACTTGAAAAATCAATGCTGTCCGTTTAATTTTTATTGATTTTTCAAATACACCTGTCATTTTGGCAACCTTGAAGACTGCGTTTTCTCTTATACCTGTTAAAATACACGTAGCGCCATCTGTTGAGGAACATTGTGACTAATTTTGAAAGTTTTTCTGTCTGAAAATTCACTGTTGTTGAGTTTTTATTGATTTTTCAAATGATCAGTCATTTTTGAAACACCCTGCCAGTGCTAAATAATATGCTTCCGTAGTGGCCACTTCAAGGTTTATATTTGAAAAAATAGGATTCCAGGTTTCCACTGGATTCATACGTGCTAGAGGTTTTATTCCAAAAATATTGCAAATAATATGTAAATTGGCTAAATTAGCTAATGTAAATTGGTTTCAAGCAACTTTTTCCCTTTCAGAGTCCCCCCCACCCTTCCCCTCCCCAAGCCCAAGGGGAGTTCCCGCAAACTTATTTTTAACTACATCACTCATTCGTGCCGAATATTATTGGGATTATTTTTAAAAAGTCAAAATATATTTGGATTAGTGTATGTATTTGAAGCAGGAACGGCACATGTCCAATACGTAGCAATGAATTACGCATAGGCCGCATTATGTTTTATTAAAATACTAGCAAAAATACCCGGCGTTGCTTGGGTTAGTAATAATTGTGAGAAACAATCGTTACTTTCATTCGTTTTCTGTTTTAACTGAAAGAACTCAAAACAACCTGCTTTGATGTGATTCACCCATAAATGTAAAACAGTAATAAGTATAAAGACCAAAATAGTATTCAGTTAAAAATGAAAGCACGGCATTTGTGCAAAATAATTTGAAGAATTTCCAAAACATGAAATTTAATTTGATTATAACGATTTATCAGTTTTTTTTTCCGAACATAGTCTAAAGCTTTTTCTATATGGCTATTGAAACACAAACGGTTTTAAAAAATCTAGCCGCCCGTAGTCCCACTATACTTGCTTTAGTTGTTTTGGGAAATTTCAATTATTGTGGGTTCTTGGTGCGATTTAAAATGTTACCAAATTTGCGTTTTGGGATACCTTAGATAATGCTCCTCCTCTCTACTTTGTAAAACTGTCTGTTACTAATTTTCTTCAAAGAGATATTGTCGCCAAATACTGAGATATTTTTGGTGATCATAAAATGATGCTAAATATTTTCTTCCGAAATAAGTAGCAAAACTTGGCCAGTGTTTGAAATTGTGAACAAAGACAAACTAATGGAAGTTTTTGTGCTGTTCATACATTTGACTAATTTAGTTAGCGGATTATTTTACATTTTAACAAAAGTTTTAAAGATTATTTTAATCGCGATATTTTGGTTACTTGGTGAAATGAAAACCGAGAAACATTATTACGTAGTCTTTGGTTGCAAAACAGCGCCAGTTGAAAAGATTACCTTCCGTTATAATTGAATCGTTATGATTAATTATTACTATGTTCTGATTTCTAGGAAATTAATATAAATATTTAGTAATTGATTTCCAATTGTATGTTTGATGCATAAACTCGTTTGTAAGTGTAAGTAATAAACTTACACATATTTTGAAAGGACTCTTTCTCTCAGAATAGGAAAAAAATAGGTTTTTCTGCCTATGTTAAAGCCCAATTGGTGAAAATATCTTATGATTGAGAATGGATGTCATACTTGAAATCAGCGCATCCAGTAGAATAAAAGTCACTCAATGCCGTATAATCACTTTTCAATGACCCGAATTTTACAGGCTTGTCTAATTTTTACAATAAACTTTCTATTTTCCAACTGTTGCCAAAATCAATTGTCTTTTTACTTCGTTCCGTTATCGATTATTCGCAGAGATGAGGATAAAAATCCTAAGAAAGCAATAAATTTCATGCTTGTTCCAAAAATTTTATTATGATAACTATTAATATTGTTGTTGTAAGGCAATGAATTTTTGTAACAATAGGTTTTACATTTATTCAGTTAATGGGGAAATTACATGAAATTTACTGTTTACCATCATTACTTTTTTTTAACTGAGTTTTTTAGAAATAAATTACAGCCTATGTTGCTTCCTGATAATGTAGCTATCTACGGTGAAAAAATTGTTAATATCGGTCCAGTAGTTTTGAAGTTTGCCCCGAATATACATACATACATACATACAGAGGTAGCCATTTATCTATAAAGATTATTCAAATTGGTTTCAGGCAGGCAAGTTCTGACATAGCATTAAATAGAAAAAAAAACATTTTAAACAGTTTTTCTTTTTTTTTCTCTTGCGATATTGAAAGTTTTTGGAAAAAGGGAGCTGTCTAGTTGTCCTTTTCTTATTCCAAAGTCTTCGATTTACATCACTCTTTTTAACTACTAGTAACATTTATGATTATTTTACATTTAAGTAGAAAAATTATTTATTGGTATCTGTCAACTAAAATCGTGTTACACGAATGTTGAGCAAGTCTTTCCCGGGTACAGAGGGAGGGTTCAGATAAAAAAATTAAGAGTAACCAATGTCTCAGCCCACCATGAAATCATATAATAGTGTAGTTAGTAGTGAAAAAAAATCTTATAAGCAGTATCTGAAAGAGTATAGTAAAACATATGTCTTGGACGCATGAAAGCGTTTGCCCTATTCTCCTCGTTATCGAAGTATAAAGTCTTAAAGTCTGCCAAAACTTTAAGAAAAGTTGTAAAATGTGGAGATTTTCGGAGTAGAGGCGGATGTAGAAAGCAATTTTGGAGGGGGCACCGGAAATTGAAAAGCAACTCCCCCCCCACCCCACCCAGGTATTTGCGGCACCCGGTTTGAGAACCCTTTATGTAATGTATTGTTTCATAATTCATAACGTTAGGCAGATTTTCTTTAAGACTTTTGTAGCATATGGTATTATGTGGAAAGGATCAAGAGATCGGTACCTACCAGCGCTGTTTCAAGAGCATCGAGATGGCGAAAAATCTTTAATATCATATTCAGAGGTGGCGATTGGGACTGAAAAATGGAGGTGGAGCAAAAAATACACGACAAATAAAAGTCATAGGATTTTTAGCAACAGCAAAAAAATAAAAGAAAAAAAATAGTACAAAATTTTGCTAAGGCTGGTTTTGAGAGCATATGAGTGGTAATTGATGCAAATCTAACAGCTTAACTCACGTTTTTCTTAAAATTTTGATGAATTATGTACACAATAACTTTCCCATAAGAAACTCTTAGACATGAATTAGAGACACAAACACTTGGTAATAACTTCATTAAGCAAGTATGGCTTGTTTAAGTAAAACAATTGATTTACTAATATCTAAACAATGAATACATAAACTAAAAGTTACCGCTTGTGCTAAATGATGTTTCGTAAAGAAATATACAAAGTAAAACAAATAATTATGATTTGAAAATTTTGACACTTCTGCTTTTTTTTATAATTTCTAGTTTTGGTTTCTAATTTGGAAAATAAAGCAAATGAATAAAACATAAAAAAGTGGGGGGGGGGGAGAGGGGGCGCCGCCACTGATCATATTTAATTATGTTTTAGCTGAGTAACGGACGAGTCTCATGAGATACGTCGGACGAGTAAGCGAGCTATATATTTTGGCCTAATATCGGACAAGTCAGCTCCCCTAATATACTTTTCGCACCAGAAAACCATTATTACTGTAAAATTGAAAAGTTATAAAAGTTGAACTTTAAAAAAAGTAATGACAACAAAAACGAAACTATTAATGTTCTTCATCTTTAATCTATCAAAAAAAAAAAAAAAAGATGAACAATAAGGATAGATACAATAAAGAGCATGGAAATTTTTGAAGTTACAATAATTCTACATTTTTAAAAACAGTGAAACCATTGCAAAAATATTTCAAAATTGAAGATTTGAACATAAAATATTTTATACATGTACAAAATCGGCGTAATGTGTGTGAAATGATTATACAATTATACCCGCATTTTCATTGCATAAAATATTTATACTCAATATAATTTATACAATTATTTCGGTGTTAGCATCCACAAGTACTATATTTTAGTTTATTATTCAACTTTGAGATCTTTGAAAATGATTTTGCCACATACATTTATACATTCATAATAATTTGTCATTAGCATTTTTAAAAATATACATCTTGATTGAATTTATGTCAGTAGAAAATATTTTGTTCTACAGAGGATTAAATATTATTTTTGATGAAGAAAAATATATGTTTCAATATTCTAGCCTGGGAAACTTTGCTTTCAAATAATTTAGAAGATCTTGCTCAATTGGTAACTAGTCATTGATGCCAAACCTTTTGGAAAATCTTGGTAAGTTTAATCCTCTCTTACAGAGTCAATGCAAGCACATGTGAGCTCTCATCGACGCCGCTTTGTCGCCAGAAAACACGAGCAAGCTACTATACTGTCACGGTTAAAGATTTTTCACATTTTTTGGAGAAATATGAAAATTTATGTAATTATTAACACTACCAAACAAATACGTATGGCGTCAAAATGGCTGGTGGGACAGCTCGTATTATAAAAAGGGTCTTACACCTACCTCCATGGCTAAAACGAATTCCTCACCGTTGGACAACAATTGAGGCAATGAGAAGCAAAGACAGAGGAGAGGTTCACCTACCATTTGGACTGGTTATCTCCAAATTTTTTTATTTCGGCACTTACATCCCTTTGCTTTTCACTGCCTCACTATTCATGGTTAGCTGGACTAAATGCTAATTCTTTACATATTCTTATTAACAACTCAGTAATGCACACAGTATTTCTTGAACTTTCATGTTTATTGTTTACTCATATTATGCTTCTTGTAATTTTTAAATGTTAAAAAAAAAAAAAAAAAAAAAATCAGTAAGTGTTGAATGAGGGTTTGGCAGATGAAAGAAATGTTCTTAATTTTTTATTAATAAGCAAAAATGATAGTGCAGCACACTGGCATGATATATTAGCAGATAGATATTAATGTAAGCAAAATTATATGATAATAAATAAATTGAATTTTCGAAAATTTTTTGATTTTTATAAATGAATTAATTTATTTATTGACATGACTTGACATCTCCATCTTTATAATAATCGACAATACTTTGAATACATATATTTTTCAAAGTCATTGGGAATAATATAGTGTCTTTTTATAACAACTTACGCAAACAAAAAGAAATTTTCGTTCCTGTGTGATTACGTGATTAAATTAGATTTCTTACAAAATTAATTAATGCACACATGTCTTCAAGAACAAAACATATAACAATACTTTTAGGGAAATTTAAAACAGGTGTAACATAGTTTTAAAGACAGACTTTATAAAACATCAAAAAGCATTTGAAACATGTATGAAATAGAAAAAATTAAATAAAGGACAGTAACTTTGCCTTTTGTTAAACTCATTTTATCTATGTTTCATATTGACAACTGAAATCACTAACAACTTGAAACATTACCTACCATCCGAGGGGAAAAAATATCATGTGAGTTCGGATAAACTTACATTATTGAAACTTTTAGTGAATGTTAAAACAGTTTTGTGGATTCCACTTGAGCAATAACTTGCAAAATTGCGAAAATTCAAATCTAAGGAACATTATTTCGTGAAATCTACTTAAAAGAAGCTATCCATAATTGTTAGAGATAGCAAAATATCAAAAAACTGTAGTCTGACTTAGCTTAAAAATTTTACCAGAATTATAACCAGTCAAACGACCTGAAAAAGTTATCTACTAAAAGTAGCATTCTTTACACTGCTTATTTTTAATTGAGGCATTGAGAAGCGAAAGGATGCGAGTGGACATTTTCAAGTTTTGAGTCAAACGCATTTAAAGCTAAGGTCTTAGGTAGACTTTCATTATTTTTTTTCTAAATCATGCTGCATAGCAGCATCTACCTAGTACTGTCTCTTGCCACAAGACAGGAAAAATTCTCCTAACATTTGTACTGGTTATCCCCAAATTTTTAACTTTGTCACTTACATTCGTTTGCTTCTCACTGACTCAATTGCTTTGTCCAACGGGAAAAATCCTTTTTGGCAATCATACCTCACATATTCACAAGGCACAAAAATTAAAAGAGAACTATGGTTGCTTTGCTGCGATGAAAAATTATAAAACATGTTAAGTCTTTTTTTACAGGAACATTGTTAAAACTTCGAATGATGATTCAAATTGAGGGAAATTCCTTCTTAAATCCATAGTCATCTTCATGGTTATCTGGAGATCCACTTCCTCTCCATTCTCGTTCCAGAGACCTGGATAAACTTCTCCTCTCAGCTCGATCAGCAAAGAGACAGTAGAGATTGCCTCTCTGTTTAGGGCGATTCCTTACCTCTTCAGTAGCCCCGCCCAACTGAATTGGAGACTTCTTCGGACTACTTTTCCTCTTTCTCGGAGGTGGAGGTGATGGAGCTGGACAGACAAACAATGTGCTAGGACGAGCAGGAAGGGGTGGTGGGACTTCGTGTAAAGTTTTATTTGGCAGAGGTTTCACAAAGTCGTAATCAATTTCCTCATATACGTGGTATTCTGCAGCAGTTGTGTAGCACTCATTCTCCTTTTTCAAAGCCCCGCCCTCGGAGGCGGTACTTGAAGCATCTTCAAGGTGATTAGTGTTTGCATCTTTACCATTCTCTAGTTGAAGGTCTTCGATGATTTCGAGCATACAGCGGGCCACTTCAGTGAATCGGCATTTTGCTGTCTTACTCATCGATACAGTTGTTGAAGGTGGCGAAGAAGTTTCTTTAGTCGATTGAGGTTGCTTACAACTGGATTCATTTTCAGAATCAAGCTTAACCGAGCTTTCATTTTCTCCAGATTCGTTGACAGGTTTAGAGCAGTTTTCGTGAAGCTTTGAACCTTTAATAGAAAGACAAAAATCATTGATTTAATGAAATATATTTTAAAGAAGCTCCAAAAATTAAGAATTACAGCTTAAAAAGGAAATAAAGAATTAATTGCACATAATTTTTGCCTTGTTTCTCATAAAACTACTATGCAAAAGAGCTGTAACGGTTTTGAAAATGAATTTGAGAAATTTTTATAGAATAATAAAATGGCTATCGTGAGAATTGCCGCACTGTAACAGCTGCTTTTACAGACAGATTTTTAATTTTAGGAGAACCTTCAAAATTGATGACAATACGAAATGCCATCCCATAAAACTCTTTATTTGAAGGATATTATTTATAATTAATGTCTCGGTCATTTAACGGTCTAAAAGATGAGACCGAGAGGAGAATGACTCCTTATCTGGTTATACTGGAAACGGTAGTACCTTCGACCTCGGACAAACTGAGAGCTCCCAGAAGACAATAGACAGACACCAGACGCGCACAGATTTCTATAATAAAGAGATATGGAGATAATATCTAGTAGAACATATGAATATGGTGGATTTGAATCCTAGAAATTGGTTATACATTCTTTAAAGTGCGTAATTGAGTCACTAGAGACTAGAGAATGATAGGAATGGAAAAGAGCTGTAATTGAAGATAATAGGCATTCCTTCTCGCAAAACACCTACCTTGTCTATCAAGTTGGCTTAGTGTCCCTAAAGATCGTTTTGAATTTCAGTAGAAGTTTGCAATTTCGTACAAAGGACAATTGTTTAAAAAAAATCTTTTAACGTAAATACTAGAATTGACTATTTAAGTTGCAAAGCCGTCTCTGGAGAAATGTTTTAATTTCTGCTGAGCTGACAACTATATTGTGAAAATTGTTTTGGATGTCAGATTAGATGACTATAACATTTCTGGAGCATGTTGTTGCCGCAGTGTTTGGTGCCAAAAGAGCTGACTGTATAGGTTTTAGAAATCATTTTAAATACTACCAACCAGAATTAGTTAACCCAAAACAGAATTGGAAACATTGAACAAATTTGAATGCTGAGAGCTTGGCTTCACCAAAACCAATCGCAATCCTGAAAAAGAAAGGAAAAAAAAAAGCTGAAGCTATTTTTTAAACTGTACTATGTTAGGATTATGAGAATAGCTCTTCAACATGCAACTTACTAAAGTGCCGGTATCGTCATAATTTCGAGCTGTCAGAAAGGCTTCTTTAACTTATTTAGTAAACAAAACAAGAGCCTACTTTTCGATCTTTCGGAGGTGCGAATTACAGAAGAACACTGCAAAATTCTTCCTGAGGAAAAGTAGAGAGACCGTAATTAGCTTCCCATGGAAAGATGATGAAAAGGCACTTTGATAACTATTTTCTTGAAATTAAAGGTGGCTTTATCTTGATTTTTTCTTGGATAATGATGGTGTAAGAAAGTTTTTCTGTATTGCATCATATTTCAGTCGATGAGGTTACGTACGATTACAAAAGTAACTTAAATATTTTCAAGAGAAACGTGGAGAACTGGTAAGTATTATAGTACGATTGATTAGATTGGAAGAAGCAATATTTATTGGCTTGATGCCCTCTTAGAATTTGATAAGTTCGTGATTGTGATTCGACTACTCACTATTTAACTACAATTAAAGACTCCAAGTCCCAAAATCATAAATACAATTAGTATTTTCAGACTTCTCAAATGCCACCGAATCTGGTAGCAGAATTAGCCTGATGCTGTGACGCAGGGCCGTGTCCAAGGGGAGGGTTTTAGAGGTTAAACCCCTGCCATTAGGGTAAAAATAATAAGCCAAATTAAGAAAATGTACATTTGACTAGTTTTAAAGTAAAAGTTTGTGTGCAGCGTTTCTTTAAAAAAAGGAAAAATAAAGAAAAAAAACTGCAATATACGACTGTTAGAGCTTTACCAACTGGAACAATATTTCGGAAAAACTGTGGTGGAAGAAGAGCTCAATGATTTGTCAGTATAAAGCCAAAATTGCTTGCCAAAGTTAGTATTAAGGAGGTTATGAAGGATTTAGCTTAGGTTGCAGCTATGAAGATGCACTAATGATTGTGTTTGGTAATGTAACTTGCATCTGCAATAAGTTATTTGTTGTTTCGTTTAACGTTTACTAAGCATTATTTCAGAATATGAAACTTATATACATTATGATGCCATGCTGAATTATAAAAAAAATCTGTGGACATTTTGTAATACTAATTGCAATATACCACAGAGTAACCAGTTATCATTAAAAAGAAGCATGGTTTTTTCGAAACAAAAAATGTTTGATTAAAAAGAAGCAGTAAAATGAAGGTATATTTGCGGTCACTTGTGCAGCCAAAATTATTCTTTGGGGGGGGGGGGAGTAAGGAGGGGGCACAGCAGTCCTTACAGGAATAGAAATGCCATACTGAGATTACGTAATTTTACGTGAAACTGAAGTTTGTGAGGGATTGAAGAATTGAACTACCCCCCTCGAGTAAAAATTTGGTAGCTTTTAAAACCCCTCCCTTTATGAAAATCTAGATACGGGCCTGCTGTGACGACGTAGCAGATTCCTGAGAAAATCTGCAAGCTATTTCATTGTTGAGTGAGAAAGAAACTTAAATTTTAAAATTAAAAAAAAAAGTCTTACATTTCAGCTAATGAAGATGTGTACCGTATTTTTTTCACAAATAGCATGTGTTTGTATTCACATCTTATTTTCATCATTTCTCGGAGCCGATTTAGATGTTACGATGAATCGAATGTAGCAGTCTTTTTTTTTTCATCGCAGACTCCAGGAAATTTCTTTTCTACCGGGCCGTCGAATGGGGATAATTTTGAGACAGCATGGGGTGATATTGCGCCAATCAAAAGCGAACCAATATCAATACTAATAGGTTAAACTATGTTACTTGAAAGATGAAGCAGAGTCCAGTACATTCCAATCCTACGAACTGTTATAAGAACAGCGTCCTTCCTACTATCGATATATTAGTTCTGCCTTAACTCTGGCAAAAGGGAGGTAACTTGCTGTTAATCTTGCTGATAGTTATGCCACAATCTTTTTTTTTGAGCAATCACGATTGCTTATTGTCCTCACTTGACCATACTTGGCGTCCGGTTTCTTTTTCAACTTGGACCATGAGCCTCTACAGCACCACCGCCCACCGTCCTCTGCAGGTGCGGCTGCTCTGGTCCTGAGTTATCCGCTTCTCCTGGTCAGAGACGTCCATCTCCTACACACACGCACGCTCACACACAGGTCTACGCACACACAAAAGCCTACAAACTTACACACACAACTATGCATACGTAACTGCCCAGGAGGAGAGGCAGGCTTGGGGGGGGGGGGACCTAGAAACAATAATTCCAATGAGTAGTCTCCTGTCGCAGTTCGTGATAGCGAAAAACATAATTTGAATTCAAAATTTCAGAATTCAAATTGATTTTCTCATTTTTTAAAGTTATACTCGCCAATGTCCTTTCGGATATAAGGTGCCTTGCAGTCCAATACAACAATGATGTAGTAGTAGCTCTTTGAAGACGACATCCTTGAGCACGTCGAGAAGAACGGGGAAATCAAAAAGATGCTCCCCTGTCATTTGCATAGTCCCTTCACATAGTGGGCACAGTGGAGCATTGGCCAGTCCGATTTTTAAAAGATGGGCTTGTAAGTAGCCGTGTCCAGTAATGACACGAAAAAATGTAATCCCTTCAGATCTCGGGAAGAGGGAAGGTTGCAGTCTTGTTTGGTCTTCAAGAAGACGCGACCAAGATTTTCCGCTGGCAATGTCACGGAGGGAGAAAATTCTTTTGAGTCTGATATTGCTCTCAGGATGTTGCTTGGCATTTCGAAGAGGGATCGGGATACAAGGTGGTTTTAATTTTGAAGCCTCTTTAGCCAATAAGTCAGCTTGCTCGTTGCCATGGATGCCGCAGTGGCTTGGTATCTATTGGAGCACAGCGTCTTTACCAGAATCAAGAAGTGAACTTATAATGAGTTTACATTCAAACTCAGTCTCTGTTGGGAAAAGGTTATAGTCTGTAATTGACTGTATTGCAGCTTGAGAGTCATTGGAAAAAGCGCCAACACCAGCCCTACCTGAGGAGACTGTGGCAGATCCATCGGTATATACGTAAAGCCAATCTTGAAATGGATACCTTTCATAAATAGTAGCCAGGGCAGAAACCCTTAATTCAGCCTGTGAAGAAGAATGTTTATGTAGAGGCTGCACCAAGTCCAAATTAGCAGTAGCGTAATTTAAATTACCAGGGAAAAGAGACGGTCTAAAATTGGGCTGCCTGATGCTCGAGACATCAAGGTCTGTAGCAAGTCGGTGAAACTCAAATAAGAAAGGACGTTGTGTATTTTAAGTCTGATCTGAGGAGGGAATGTAGCTGTTCCAAAAACCCTCTTTTCTGAGCAATCTCTCACCTAGGGGTAAAGCACTGTAGGTCCGTCTATCTGACAAGCAATAAGTCGCAGTTTGCAACTCCATAGCAGCAATAGGGGTTGATTTTGTTGCACCAGTAATGAGTCTTAATGCCTTGTTTTGTGCAACGTCTAGTTTATCTAGAGCACTATCATAAGCGGTGATAAGGAGTTCAGCACCGTAATCAAAAACTGGTTTAATGTATGAATTAAAGGTGGAGATAAGAACGCTCTGGGAAGCTCCCCATTTTACCCAAGCTATTTTTTTCAGCAAGTTAAATCTAGTCGTCACCTTTTCGACCACTAGATGAATATATTTAGATCAGTGTAGTTTAGAGTCTACTGTCATACCCAGGTAAGTAGCACAATCAGTCCTGTTCAAATATGTATCACTATTGAACAAACTGATGTCGCGCTTCTTTGTGCTTGGAGTGAAAAGTTCAAAAGTTGTCTTTTCTAGGGTCCATGCTTTAAGGGCCTCAAGGGCTTTATTAGGTTTTTTTTCCAAAGCAGGGGTATCAGAGCTAATTGACCACATGACGAGGTTATCAGCATATAGCAGTGAATTAATCTCAGGAACAGCTTTGTCACGGAAGCTTAATTGCTCCTCTATCATGATATTAAATAGTGCTGGACCTAAAACTGAGCCTTGAGAAAGGCCTTGCATGGTTTGCGTAGCCAGAACGAGAATTTCCAAATTTGATATTTATGAACCTTTGTGATTAGAAGTCCCTAATCCATTTAAAGAAGATAGTTCAAAGCTTTCAAGTTAGACAGTTTTTTAAGGGACAATCTTCTCCACACGCGGTTAGAAGCCGATTTAAAATCCACAAAGACAGCAATTGTGCTTTGCTTCCGGTGAAATTCATCCTTGATGTGTTGGGTTAATCGTGAAATTTGCTCGGTGGTGTTATAGTCCCTTCTAAAGCCTGCCTGTCTTTCAGAGACAAGATTACAGCTATCGAGAGAAAACTGCAAACGATCAATTACCATTCGTTCAGTCAATTTGCTTAAAATGCATGTCAAATAAATTGGTCGAAATATTTGAATGTCTGTTGGAGGTTCCTTGGTTTTAAAATAGGAACGACGTCTGCTTTTCTCCAGCAACTTGGAAAACTGCCACCCCAAGTTTTGTTTATAAAAAGTAAAATGGTTTGTTTAGCCTTCATGCCAAGTTCCAAAATGAATTCGGGAAGAATAGTATCAGGACTGGTGCTCTTGCCCCTAGATAACTTCTGGACACTTCTCCGAAATTCCAACTGTGTAAAAGGAGAGGAAAAAAGATATGCCACAAAATCTAACTTACACAATATAACCCCTGCTGTCCCTAATCACCCCATTGGACCGTACTTTAACTAAACCATCAACCCTTTCTCCCTCTGTTGTTAACACTTATTTTACGTCGTCGGTAAATTAAAATTATTACTATCATTTTGCAATTAAATTTGAAACAAGGAGAAATAAATGCTCGAGAGATATAACCTGTTTCGTGAATAATTTGCCAGCTAATTACAACATCTTATAATGAATGAAGTCAGACGGAGTTCCCCAAAAGTTATATATTCTAAGCAAACAGAAAAATCATTTCTTGAAGACCATCTACTTTCGCCAAACGCCATGTTACCTAATTTACTCTTATATCTCTAATCTAAGAGCAGATTATTTACTCAGAGATGTCCAGAATTTACCGGGAATGAAATGTGCAATAAATAAAATAAAAAAACCCTGAAAACGCTTATCGCTTATTTTGCAGAAGCCGAGGCGTATTTCCCCCATTAGCGATCGTGTCGAAGTTCGTTTACTATTTATTTATGATCATCCTCGGCAGTAGTGAGACATGCTTCGCATACTTGCTAATCAGCAGAGGTCGCCGGCCGACGCCCAAACATACAGTATCGCCTGCTTCGGTAACCCCCACGTACACCCTTCGCTGCTGACACGATCTGAATAGAACAGGAGACAAGATTTCTTCAACTGCTCGGGTGTTATCTGAATATTAAAGATGACCATAGTCGTGCCCAGGGGGGCCCCCTGATGGGAGGTCATGGGAGGTCACTGTGCCCTTACAAAATGTTCCTCATTCAGCAAATTTTGTCTGACGATTCGGCAAAACTATAATCATTCGGCAAATCTTGTCTTACGATTCGGCAAAACTATAATCATTTGGTAATTCTTGTCTGACGATTCGGCAAAACTATAATCATTCGGCAAATCTTGTCTGACAATTCGGCAAAACTATACTCATTCGGCAAAATTTGGAGTCCTATTCGGCAAAATTATTATCGTTTGGCGAAATTTGGAGTTCCATTCTGCAAATTAAGAACTTTCGCCCTCTCAAAAATTTAAGTTCGAGGTGCCTCTGGTAGTCCTTCGCTGTATTCGCAGAACTTTCATTTCGTAAGTTCTTTGCAGGTGGCAAAAAGCAAAACAGAAGTCACACCTTGAAAGCAAGGACATCCCAATATGAGGGTCACGGGAGGTCACTGTGATTTCCAAGAGAAAATTCCTATTTGGGAGATATGGACTGTCTGGAGTATATGGAGGTATTAAAACCACATAATTAATTGTATTTGAATACATTTAAACTGTGTTACTCAAAAGAGTACCTAAAAAAATGGTTGATACACATTAATGCCGAATCAAAAACAAAACACTGTTCTTTTATTTATTTGTTTGTTTTATTTACTTATCATTCTTTTTTTTTAAATGTGTTCCTGTATTAATACCGGTATTCAAATATCTCAAAAAGGGATTTAAAACATACTTCTTTTGCTGCTATATTTCGTAATTTTATACAAAAACGCATTAATTTTGGCAATCTATTGCGAAGAAATATAAATTAAAGTAACAAATATTACAATAAAAATCAGTAATATTAAGAAACATAATACATCCATTGAATAGTTAATAAGCTCGAAACTCATTTTAGTGCAAATCTTCCCTGCAATTAAAATTATTCTTTCTGAGTGCAAAAAATTAACAAAAGAGAAACACACTATCAACAAAATTTGCAGGTGTGTCTGTCTTTCAAACCAAATAATTGCCTTCTGTGATAAAATAAATTTTATAATTGAAAAATAAGATTGGTATTGAAAAAAATGTTCGTCAGATTTAGCTCTTATTTCTGCCGATCAGCAATATTACGGCAACCACCTAAAACGACCAAAATTCTATTTTCTAAAAAAAAAAAAAGGATTCAATCGTCTACTTAGGTTCCATTCAAACATAAATTGCATGAAAAACTGCCAGATTATAATAAATAATAATGTCCTATCGCTGCTTTACATTGGGGGGGGGGGAGGAATTATGCTATATCAAAGTCTCCTCTTGCGCGTTGACGAGTTGTGATGCAAAAAAAAAAAAAGATTCAAAAGAATGTCGATAGCATTTTACAACAGAAACTGCTTTTAAAAATAGTGAAGTTCTATTGTGTTTTCCTAGTTCTGTAGTTTTTTATTAATTCTTTCCCATTATTGACGCAGTTCTTTAACCTCAGGAATTTCAACTGCTAACCAGCAGGCGTTGTCAAAAATATTTTTAAAAGCTATTTGCCTTCTTCTCATAGGAATCGCTTTTTAAAATAGGCCTGAAGCTTGAAGATTTTTTACCTCAAGATTACGCATTGAGGAAATGGCAATGTTGAAAATCTTGATTCTAGTTTTTAAAGGGAGGAGAACTGTTCTTTGACTGACAGAAAGATCTGTATCGTATGTATTTCATTCACGTTACAGGGTGCTTCGAACTCCTTGTAAGCCTTTTATCGCGTTTCTTGATCGTGAACTGCAACTGAGACGCCGCCCAAAAGATAAGAGTACCTCATAATTCTAACTCTTAACTTCCCATTACTTTAATCAGCAAAAATACGAAATCGGATTCGGTAAGCTATTTAGTCACGGCGGTCAGTAAACTGAATTTAAAAAAAGAAAAAAAACATATTCCCTCATTAAGCAAAATTTTTTCGACAATGGAATATTTACCTTACTCTGTTATGACTATCAGCAGCAGCCAGCTGTGAATCAAAGGTAATTGCCCGAGACCGTAGTTTTCAAGGATCTCAAATAGTGTAACGTGTTTAAAAGTTTGTTTATTCAAAAAAAAAAAAAACGGCCACCGGCTTTAATTTGAATTTTGATGTGTTGAACTCAAATTATGTTTTTTGCAACCATAAACTGCAATAGGATCTTATTCGCTGGGTTTCTTGTGTCTACAAATGGCTCTTATCGCAATTATAATTGAACATAAACATTTAACAGAAACATAATTTAAATTCAAGACTTCAAAATTCAATTGTACGCCCGGGGCTGGATGCTAGGGGCTAAATGTTGTGGGCTGGATGCTAGACGTTGTATACTGAATGCTGGCTGTTGTTTGCTGGATACTGTGTGCTGAATGTTGGCAGTTGTGTGTTGGATGCTGGATGTTGTGTGCTATATGCTGAATGTTGTGTGCTAGATGCTGGATGCTGGATGCTGGATGTTGTGTGCTGAATGCTGGCTGTTGTGTGCTGGATGCTGTGTGCTGGATTCTGGATGTTGTGTGCTGAATGCTGGCTGTTGTGTGCTGGATGCTGTGTGCTGGATGTTGTGTGCTGGATGTTGTGTGCTGGATGTTGTGTGCTGGATGTTGTGTGCTGGATGCTGTTTTTGTCTGAAGAGGATTGTATAAAGTCGAGTATAAATCAAGTGGATTTTCGAGGACATATATACCACCGCCCAAAAGAAGCACCCACGCACGGAGGTCGGCGGACCTCAAAAGTGACCCAGACAGTCAAGTTTGTAGCCTACAATCGCATTTTTGTAATTTCCAATTTCGGAAATGTTCCGTGGAAGAGATCCAAACCCCATCCCGACCTAATCTAAAGTAATCAAAGATGATTTTCAATTGCGATTTTGGGGCTGTAATTAAAAAAAAAAAAGAGGGATAATCCTAAGGAGAGCCTCTAAACTCCTCCCTCCCTCCCTCCAATAACGTCACATAAGATGGTCCAAAATTGCGCTTTCAGAAATTCAACTTCGAAAAATTTCGGCAGAATATTCCATAATTCATTCCTTTCCCTGACATCGTCAAAGATAGTGAAGTATTGCGTTTGTAGGTCGGCGATTTCAAAACATTTCCGGGGAAGAGCACCAAAATACACCAGTCGAAGACTGTGTTTTGGAAGTTATTTTTCAAAGCATTAACGGGGAAGAGTTTCAGAACATCATCCCTTCCCCGGGGCATGATTACTAAATGAGACAAATAAGCCATGGCTTAGAGCATCGCTAATTAGGACCACCAAATGGCTAACGCTGTTTCGGCCATTTGCCACAATTTTAAGCTTTGGCAACAGGAACCCCCGAAAAGCGTTTGTCCTACGGCTCCCCGTCTTTATCAGGCCCTGACCCTTCCCTTAACGTGTCCAAAGAAGCGTGCAAACATGTTTTTAGACTAAAATTTCAAAAAAATTTCCGATCACTAAAGCTAATTTAGAATTATATTTTTGGAAGTTCCATTTCAAATGTTTCCAAGGTGAAGTTCAAATCTTATCCCGTTCTCTAGATTAAAAATGGCCGAATAAAATTTGCGCATTTGGGCTTCAATTCCGGAAAGTTTCTGACCGAGATTTCTTCACCTTGTTCTTTCCTGTAACATGAACAAAGAAGGCTTTCTACCACGTTTTTAGGACTTCACTTGAAAGGCCCGTGAATCCCCCACCCTTTCTCTAATATGAACGAAGAGCGTCTGAAATTGTGTTCTTAGAACTACAACTTCAAGATTTTTCATTGAGAACTAGCTTTACGTCTAAGTTCATTTTTATCTCTTCATATATTACATCATACATTTGAAAAAAAAAAGGGGGGGGGGGTCAAAATCATTCAACATTTTTCACCTTGGTGGTAAAAAGATGTGTGAAATTCTTCCACATATTTTGTTTTTCTGTATGCCCTACCACGCAAGCAGTCTAATATCAATGACCTACTACGGCCTTGAGTTAATTGTATGTTGCATAGTTTTATAGAACTAATATTTTTGCTGAATATGATACAAAAAATGATTCGTATAATAATTTGCTGTATATAGTACAATACTGTTCCATATGCAGTAAAGTAGTTGCAGTCTGAAGTTTTAGTAAAATAATCTTCAGGCTTCGATAGGGGTTACTACATATTGTTCTTTTGATTACAGGCAATACAGTTTAAATAGAGAAACAACAAATCAAAATCGGTCGATTACCTTTGAGTTTCCTGACTTTGGCAAGACTTGGTTTAGTACTGCGGTATTTCTCTTCGATCATAGTCACATAACTGCATGGAAAATCATCTACACTTTCTAGGTCATAAAATTCAGCTCTGCCATACAAAAGAGAATCGATTTCTTCCTCTAAAGTACAGTCACCTGCACCAGATTCCAGCTGGGAGCGTAGATTTGCACATAAAGGGTCCTTTAGAATGGATTTGGACTGCTGAACTTTCACTGGTTCTGTCTCAGATGAAGTTTTTCCTCCAGAATCCTCACCTTGATGAGGAATGGAGCTCAAAGTAGAGACCTCAACATCAGTATTGAAGCGAACCGTTTTTTGGTATGTTTTGGAGGACTGTTCGTCAGTTTTGTGAGTCTCTTTCGTGCACTCTTTGGCACATGAGTCTGTTTTCGAAGATTGGCATTTTTGTATGGCACTCAGTAAAGATTGCCTGAGGTACATCAAATGATCTAAATTAACATCGTAAAGACTCGAATCCGATCTTCTTTGGGGAGAATCTCTGAGGGGTGATGAGGATACTTGACCCCCCTGTCTCCCGAGTGTCTTTGTTCCTACCATAAGGTGCGACTTATCACCACACCTGTCATGCGCCCCAAATGAGTAGGAACGAGTGTCGGTGTCGTCCTTCGCCCTAACTGGCTGTTCAGTGCACAGTCTGTTAGAACAAAGGTTAGTCCTTACATCTGATCCGTAGATGGAAGGATCAGGCATTTCAGGGGTGGGGCAGAAGCTCTTATACCCACTGTCAATCGAGCTGGAGCCAGCATATGCGATTGAATCTCTGTCTCCCTCAACACCATGCAGCTTCTTTTCTCTGCTTTCGTTCCGACATTTAGTTGAAGAATAGCCCTCATCTTCGTTCACGCTTTCTTTCTTCCCTCCCCCATTCAAATCGTAATAATCGTCCGAATCGTCATGTGGATCGTACGTGAGCACACTAATAGTGTCCAGAAGTGGATTACCCGAAGAAGCGTCATCTGAATCCTCACCAGTGAGTGGTTTCTTGCGAGGAAGGCTGTGGGAATGTTGTCCGTAGAGAAGATTGTGTCTCTTCGTTTTGGCTCTGGCATAGTGCTGTATGGAAGAACTCGTGGAAGAGTTTAATGTTTTCCCGTTTGCATCTTGGTCTGTCACCGCCCCAGGATCGTTGTCACCTTTGGAGCGATCCTTTGGGGAGTGTTTCGTATGCTGTGGGTGTGGCCCGACGATTTCCTCGAAGATGGCGTACATCTGGCGTAGAGGAGGCGTCGAGTCATTTCCTTTCCGCGGCAATAACTAGCCAAAGCTGAAAGAAAAATATATATAATTTTAATCACTTAAAAAAAAGTAAGTTAAAACACCTAATATTTTCGAATATTAGTCAGATAAAGTTTGTTATAAATGATTGATATTTGATGGATGTAAATTTGTTATAGCCTCTACTCCCATCCACTCGGTCAGGGAGTTTCGAGTATACAGTGCAAAAAACATTGATACGTCTGTAATTTATTTTCTTTTATATTATATGTTAAATGAATTCGTCGCTAAAAAAAAACGAATGGGCGTATCTCACTTTTAAGCATTTTGCAGAAAATCGACTTAAAGATTTCCATTTTACTGTGTCGCTTGGGAACCGCCACCAGTGTGATGGGCCGCAATATTGGTCAAATTATAAAATCAACTTTGAATACTTCTGTGGATTTCTCATAACTCACATTTCAATTTTTGTAGATTTTTAGCGACGAATTTTTCTAAGAAGTCGGTTGATAGAAATAAATTGAATTGAATTGAATAAAATTAACAGAAAATAACGATCCATTTTCTTAAAAATCATCAATAGACGTTCTTGAACAAAAGTCGCTGTTTACTTTGGGACTGTGTTATACGTTGGTGTGGCATATATTTTGAACCATTGAAGGACATTCTCTATGACAGTGGGATTGCTATGGGGATCGACCTAACAGAGCTCTTGGTTTCAACACATATTGCCAATCGTATAACGGTCGTTTATATACATGAAAGGACTGCAATTCCCCCTTCTCCCAGCAAGGTAATGACAGTAGGTATTACTGTAGTTAAAAATGTTAGTGTGGCTTCATAAGTGGAGTTCAGTTATTAGTTATGGAATAATGTCAAAAAATGAACACTATCAATTGAGTTAAAGCATTTTACTACACCGGAAAAAAAATTGCAATAAAATCAAAATTTTTTCATGTCATCTGTTCGCTGCAATGAGAAGAGTCTTTTAATATATGGCATCTTACCTCTACGCAACTTTTCCTACCTAGCAGAAAACAAGAGTGACGAAAATACTTGTTAATTTTGCGCCATTTTCTGTTCAGTTGTAAGTCATTGGCGACTTTACAACTTATGAGATTTTAAAAATGTATTATAAAACCCTCAACACAATCATTCATAGTACCAACCCAGAATTTAATTAGGAGACTAGCCTTTATTATTATAATGCGTTTATTATTGATGTGGGGGTCAATGATATGCAGGCCCGGTTACTGGGCTAAGCGACCTACACTGTAAAAACGATTCAGAAACGTTCCTGGAAAATAATAGGCGGCTGATGTGCCCAATTTCAGTCAGTAACATATCTTACAAAAACCAGGAACGTTTTCTGATAAAAGTCAGTAACCTTTCTGAAATATTAAGAACTCTCCCATATTAAAGCCAGTCGTAAACTATCTAGAAAAATTAAATAGGTGTAATTTATTTGATGAAAACCTTCCTGATTTACTAAGAAAGCTCCAGAAATATTAGAGCAACCACGGCCAAGCCTCGCAAAGCTGTAGCTATCCAGTGACTTATTTGCTCCCATTGGAAGCTTAGTCAATCCGGAAGGACCACAAACAATCTAAAGCCGATACACTTAATAAACACGCTCCGTCTATATTTAAACTGGTAGCAAAAAATATTTTTCACACCAGTGCAAGGTCTGCATTCGTGCATCTTTTAGGAATTCAGGAAACTTTTTTGCGAAGATACTTGATTTTTTGTGGAAATAGGTGAAAACCTCTGAAATCACGAAACGTTCCACGGAAATAACCAGTAACGTTTCGGAATTTTTTTACAGTGTATAGCCACCTAGGGCGACAGATTTAGAGGCGGATATATATATATATATATATATATATATTATATGGATATATATATATATATATATATATATATATATATATATATATATATATATATATATATATATATATATATATATATATATATATATATATATATATATATATATATATATATATATATATATATATATATATATATATATATATATATATATATATAAGTGTGTAAGTGTATAAGTGTCAATGCAATTTTTCCTTTTTCAGGACTCATTCCTATTTGGCCATTGTATTGATAAAAAAAATACTTCATCTACATGACCAATTGTATAATAAGTTTAATGTGTACTTATATCGATTTCTATGCACAACATACATGAAGAAAACTTAAATTAATTTCGTGTTCTGTTTATAAAAACACTAAAAAAATTCCTAAACGTTACTGGGTATTTCCGTGTTACATTTCGGGATTTTAATGGTTTTTATCCACTTCCTGGAAAAATCAAGTACCCTTGTCAAAAAGTTTCCTGAATTGCTACAACTCGCACAAATGCAGACTTTTCACAGTCGTGAAAAATATTTTTAGCTCCCAGTTTAAAGATTAACTGAACGTATTTATAAAGTGCAACGACTTCAGTTCAATTACAGCTCGTCCATGCTAATTAAGCTCCCAAAGGGAGCGAATAAGTGTGGACTGCTTTGCTTTGCAAGTATTGCAGGCGGGTAAAATTCTCGTCATTTACTTGCATTTCTGGCTTAGCTTTGGCCATGTTTGCAATAATGCTCTTGGAACTTTCTTGATAAATCAGGAAGATGCCGAGCTATTATACTTTGCATTCATAAGTTTACTCAAATATTCCAGACACACGATTGGCTTTTAATGGAAAGATTTCTGAATTTCTCAGGAGGGCTTCCAGAATAACTTCAGGAAGGTTTCTTAATATTAGCGGAAAACGTTCCTGGTTTTTTCAAGATATGTTGCCGGCAGAAATTGGGCACATCAGCTGCCCATTATTTTCCAGGAACGTTTCTGAATCGTTTTTACAGTGAAGGAGTTGGCTATGATCGTCTTTTGGCGGTCGTTAAGAATTTTTCTCTTTAGTTCTTTGCAGAGCACTAACGCATCCATGATCACTTGCGTCATTTCCATGATAGAATCTTCCTTCACTAGAAAATCTCAAAGATCATTTCTATTGTCTAGGAATGGTTCAAAATTTTTAATGTGAACGTTTTTGATTGTGTGTCACCGATGTCCGTGTCTTCGTCGGTTTTATCATTCTTTGCTACTCCTAAAAGCTCTTCTTCCAGTGAGTTCTGAAATGTGTGTGTTTAATCACTTTACTTCGGGACAGAGCTCTGGAACCAATCGCATAATATGTCTCCAGTGGCCCAAGCTCGATTATTAGTACTACGCCAAAATGCAGTCTATTGCGTGTAATCTGCAATTTTTAGGAAATTGGATTTTGAAAGAGGGGAAAATGTTACCTGTTTGCATTGCCGCATCCGCGTAAAACTGAAACTCATCCGCGTAAAATAAATAAAAGTGCCAAATCTTAAACCGCGTATAATCGAAACCGCGTAAAAAAAAAAACCCGCGTAAAACGAGGGTCTACTGTACCTCTAAGTGTTTAATGTTTAAAGAAAAAGCCACTTTTTTTCAGAAGGTTAGTTGCGTATATTTGTAACTCCGTCTGACAAAAATCTGTTTAAAACTAAGATAAGACAACATTCTTGATTATGATTGAGGAGAGGAAAATGTTGAATAACACGACTTTACTTCGAGAATTTGATGTTATCTTTTGAAGAAGTTAAAATACGTAAAATAAAGATGGTAATCTGTATGCATGAACGATCCGGAAAGATAACTAAATGAAAACATTTGGTGAATAGTCGAGCGATAAAATTGTCTTCAATTTGTAGAACTATACATAAAATAATGAAAAGGCATTCTACTTGGTCATATTTTGTTTCTAGCGTTTTAGCTGAATTCTTGCCAGAAGAAAAATGCTACGCGACCAAAATATTTCGAAACGTATAAAGAAATAAAAGTAAGATACATTTAAAAGATAGAAAGATCTTTTTTTTCTTAATCCAAGACAAATATTTCGCATTAGCATTAATAATTTGTAATGTAAAATGTATTGTCTGTCAAGAATAATGCCTAGATACATTCGAATTGCCTTTAAATGGAGAAAAGTTATTTATAGGTAGGCTTTGACGAAATGTTTAAGGTGAGCTTTAAAGATTTTGATTTTAAGTTCTTAAATAATACAAAAAAGGCCCTCTAAGCTTTTTATTAAATATTTAAAAAACAACGGCAAATATGTTGACCCACTAATCTATAAAAAACGAGACAAAAAAAAAAAAAGAAAAGAAAAGAAAAGAAAAGAAAAGAAAAGAAAAGAAAAGAAAAAAAAAAGAAAAAACTCACGGAATAGTTTTATTAAAATTAAATAATAATAATTACAAAAAATAATATGTTTAAAAGTAGTTTACAATAATTCTCTTAAGGGGAAAATCAATATTTATGTAAGTAAAAGTTTAGTTTTGGCATTCGTATTTTTTATAAATACTGAAAGGGAAAATGAAAATTAAAAATAATACTTTCTACTAATGCCAAATAAAACACACAGTAATTATTAAACTTTAGTGTCTTTTTCCTTTTTTTAAAATTTGCTATAAAAGTTTTCAATTACCCATTTTATTTCTCCAAGTGTTTTTTTTCTTTCTTTTTTTTAAAGCCATAT
Source organism: Uloborus diversus (assembly GCF_026930045.1). NCBI lineage: Eukaryota > Metazoa > Arthropoda > Arachnida > Araneae > Uloboridae > Uloborus > Uloborus diversus. Next base: position 62,787,272 of record NC_072738.1, read on the forward strand.
TTTTTTAAAATATTATACTAAACTTCATTAGCAAGGCTTCACATTAAGTTTTTTTTTTTTTTTCATAGCTTTTGGCGAGAAATTAACAGAATTCACATTTTGGATATTCTATCAAAAAATAATCGATTTAATTTGTTTTTTTATTAGGAATTGAATTCAGATACATAGAGGCCCATCGATTCAGCTGGTTAGGGCGTCATGCTAATGGTGGAAAGATTGTGAGTTAGAATTCCCATTGAATAAAAAATATCATTTAAATGGCTTATTTTCTTTCAGCAAAATTCTAAACCAAAATTTCCACAAATGTATGTTCTTAACTTTATTGCGAAATTCTGAACTACAGTTTTGTTGTTGAAATCAGGAAACAAAAAATTAATATTAGCATAGTAAACCGCAGTATAACCTTTTCGAAATATCTTTAAAAAGTTGCATCGATTTCAATTTATTTTCTTATTTTATTAAATATTGTTTTACTTTACAACAACCCGAGAGAGTAAATTGTAGTTCCATATTTTTTCCCAAAGATATTTATTGTGGGCATGCCGTAACTTCCATAATACGTAACGAAACATCATAAGCAAAACTTCATTTTAAAGATTTTTTTCACCGCTATAAGCGAAAAATAAACAAAGAAGGCACCTTTTCGCTGTTTTTCGAAAAATTACAACTAAAACCAGATTTTTTGAATTCATGCAGTCAAGCCCGAATGCTTCACACGGGTCAGCTAGTTTATTTCAAAGCCTTTTACGTCAGTGGTCCCCAACCTTTTTCAGCCCATCACCATCTCTAGAGGTTGACAAACACCTATTCACTCCCCTACCCCATTCTTCCTTGAAAGAACCACAAGTTGGCGCTAATGAGCATCGATATTATTGAAAATATAAATAACTAGTTTAATTTGAAGTAAAATGTCAATAACACACAAAGCAATTTCACCCAATGACTCTTAAACTTAAAAAAAAAAATATAATAACAAAAATAAATTAACAAAAGAACCTTTTTATGATTTTTTTTCCTTCTTCTTTTTTAAAACGATGTGATAGTTATTTGAAGGAAGATACAGAGCTAAGATCATTAACGTATTTTTTAAATAAAAAGTACATTTTTTATGAAATTATTTCTTTTTTAAATTGTATTTTGAGTGGATTAAACACACAAACAGTTAAAATCTAAAAAAAAAAAAACAAATTAATTAATTAAAACTTGAGAATTCATAAACTTCGAGGAAGCTCCTGAACTTTAACATGTTCCTTTTTTAATTTATGATCCTTTGTCTAATCTCTTAAAAATTAGTTTCGTAAACTTTTTCAATTTCAATGTTCGCTGTTTTTTTTTATTATTATTTTGTCTTTTAAAAAACTCATCGCTATTCAAATTTTTCTTCCTCTTGAGAAGACAAATCGCCCCTAGGTTGAGAACTACTTTTTTACATAATTCCGCTCGTAAATTTTTAAACTTAAAGTAACCGTTATGTAGTAAAATTTAAGTGCAAAAAAAATTGTTTGCTGTTTTTTCCGCAATCGGCTTTAAGTGCATTTCAAAAATTAATTTCACGCAATTGAAGGATCGTCTTTTCAACACGCTGCTAGGGGCAATAAAACTAGTTCTGAATCGAAAACCTTTTCACATTTTTCTAAACATATATCTTTCATGAGAATCAAATTAAACTACGCAACAACAATATGGCATGAAGCGAATTGCCCGGTTAGAAAGAAAAGCAATGAACAAAATACGTGTATACGAAAATATAAATTAAGATTACTGCATGAAGCATTTGCACATTCACCTCCGTAAATAATGGTGTTTACCGACCCATCTGAAGCTGAAGAATGGGGAGTTGTTCTGAATTCCATTTTCTAGGTTTTTGACATTTGTTGGCTGAGATTTTCGATTTAGTGAAAACATGGAAACAGGTGTGAGTAAATAACTTGTTTTCTGTCTAATTCGCAAAAATGTGAACCCGTTTTATTGTTTTTTAAAGTAAAAAATTTCTTTTCAAAAATCAGGTTTTGCTAGGACTACGTAAGTGGAAAAAGAATATTTTATTGTGTAATTTTTGTTAGAAAACATTCACACAAACGTTTCATGAAATATAACACGAAGCAGAGCTTTTTAATTAATTTCATGATCTTCACTGAAAGAGGCTGATTAAATCTTATTAAAAGTAGCTGTTTATCACACAATGGAGTCGTTTCCAAAATTTTGAAAGGATTTTTTTCTGAAAGAGCATGCTTAAAAACATAGAATCTGACCATTTTTTAAATAATTTCTTTAAGTTTAATATTTTTAAAAAATTACTTAAATCGGTGCTCTTTCATCGTTTAACGCTTCTGCCGATGACATCACAAATGATGAAATGTCATTCAGTGTTGCCATTCACGGTCCAAAATATTTAATTCGCGTCTTTACTCACGTGTATTGGCAACGATATGGTTGATAGCAAACGTAGAGCGAATTGTAATTCGCTTCTTGATTATCATAAAGTGGAAATGCGGTAGAAAGATGCGCCATAGTGAATCATTTGTGACGTCATAAAGACCACACCTTGTTTGAAAAATCGGACATTTTAAAAAGTTAAATAAAAAATAACTGTTGGGAAAATAAAAGTATTTTCTGAGTCCATGGTTTTTTTTTTTTTTTTTTTTGCTTATTCTATCAATTTCAGTGACAAAAAGTACTACTTTTGACTGAAGGAAACAACCAAATAGACAAAAGTTTCATTTATTGCGCTGGAATTACAGGACAAGCCTTAAGCTTATTTCAAGAACATTAATAAAAAATTTTTTAAACAAAGGCAAACTATAACTTCATTTTCTGCTCTTGATTTTAAAAAAAAGTCGCCAATATTTTTCACGGCTAGTTACATCTTTCAAATACTTCTGAAGCCTCTATTGAAAAGCTATTTTTGGAATTGATGAAATTGATCTTTCTACATTGTACACTGTAAAAAAAGAAATCTGAAACGTCACTAATTACTACCGGCTAACGTTCCGGTATTTCTAGGGTTTACTCCTGTTTCCTGCAAGAAAAAAAAATTGCGAAAATGCTTATAGAATGACAACAGGTTCCATGCTTTACACTGCGGTAAAAAACATTTTTAACTTCCAGTGTAAAATTATAGTCGGCTTCTTTATTATGTGTTTCTCCTGCAACTTAGCTACAGCCTCTCCGGGTGGACTGAGACTCAATCAAAGCTGAAATGCAACTTAGCTACAGCCTCTCCGGGTGGACTGAGACTCAATCAAAGCTGAAATGCAACTTAGCTACAGTCTCTCCGGGTGGACTGAGACTCAATCAAAGCTGAAATGCAACTTAGCTACAGCCTCTCCGGGTGGACTGAGACTCAATCAAAGCTGAAATGCAACTTAGCTACAGCCTCTCCGGGTGGACTGAGACTCAATTCAATGCTGAAATAGTTTTCGGATGAATAAATGATTTTCAGCTACCATTATATTCCAGGAACGATTCGGAACATTTTTTTTTACAGTGTAACATCATGTGCAATGTCAGCTCTCGATAACTCGAAGCCATATAACGCGAATATTCCTTTTTCTCGAAGTTTCCAGTGGGCCCGAAACTCCGAAGAAGGCTTGTAGGAACTTCCATAACTCCAACTACTATTATTTCAAAGGTTTTAGTCGGTTTCTTGGGACTTCGAGTTGTCAAGTATTAATTGTACTTTTAAAGATATACACTTTGCAAAGCTGTGAAATTAAAGAGGCAAGATTTTCCATATTTTGAAACTTTATTTTTTTGGTTTAAATTTAAACTACTTTTATTATTCTACTTTCATTTTTATCAAAATAATATACCCATTTCTGACGTGACTTCAAAAAACATTTAGACAAGTAATTTAAATATTTTTTACCAATTTAAAGAAGTTTCAACATACAAACTACTTTTCTGATTTGATAATTTAGAACACAGTCTATCTTTTTTTTGAGTTTGTTCATAGATTTCTTTTTGTATGAGCTGCATTGAGTAAGCAGCTTCAGAATAGGTTTTTAAAAAGTTGGTCGCTAGTTCTGAAAAATATTTTATCAATATATTACTTTCTCTAATTTTACTTTAAAATTAATTTATACAGTATTTTTTTCTAAAGTAGCATGGGGGTGTGCACCTCGAAACGATTTTTCGAATATTCGATTTTGTTCTTTTTCTTTTCCAATTTTAAGAACATTTTAGCTGGCAAATTATCATAACGTGGATGAGTAAATTACCAAATTATCATAACGTGGAACCATAACATGGACGAGACATTTAACATTGCGAATTGAGGGAAATTCATCATCCATTATTTGTAAATATACAGGCGAACCAAATAACTTTTTAATTTTCTACTACGGGCAAAGCCGTGCAGGTACCGCTGGTAAGTAATAAACAATTAAAAATGAACACTTTTTAATAACATTAAACTGTTATGCATAAAAAATTTTGTGCACAGTCAAGTAATATATTAATTTCCCTATAAGAGACAGATTACTTGTTATTAGCTACATCAAAACGCAAGTTATGAAGATTTACATCATTAAAAACAGTATTGTATCATTCATCTAAACTTTTGTTTGAAATTTTTTTCTTAAATCAAAACTATTTCTTAAACCGTAAATGTATCGTATGCAGGGTTGGCTTTCTGCCGGCAGAAACTAGCTTTTGCCGTGCCAGTGGCAGAAACTGGTTATAACCGGTAACTGGCAAAAACTTTAAAATGCCTTTAATAACTGAAGTAATTAGTAAATGATATTTGTTTAAGTAAACTAAAAAATTAAACACCATTTCATCATTTTAAAAAATAAAATCCAGAGCTAGAGCCCTTGATTTAGTTCAGAAAGGGAACTTTTCAATTGCGGATGCTTGTAATATTTGGATATAACAAAGGACGCAAATCATATGGGTTCTTAGAAAAGAAGAGTAACATACAGAATTAAACAGGCATTACTGATTGTAATTTGCTCACTTATATGCTTCCTCTAAATTGTTTGTGATTGAAATTATCATGTCATGTGCTTCAAGAAGAAAGTGCCAGAATTTTACTTGCCTAAATTTTGTACCTAATGTCAAAGCTTTGTAAAAAAAATTGGCCCCATTTCTCAAAACTTATTTTTTCTGTCAAATTTTTACCACAACCCCAGTTACTACATGGTGGACCAGTTATACAATAGATGAAAGTTTCACAAACACTGCTTGCTCCTTGATGCATTGTCTGCTAGCTCTTCTGTTTCAAAAATATTCTAAAATTTCTCATTTGTGCGTATTAAATTGGAACCTGCTTAGATTTTTGAAACCATCTTTTTTAAGAGGCAATTGCAGGGTCCAAACAATGTAATATTTGATTTTGAATTGTGATAATTTTGTAATAAAATTACAGTGCTTTGGTTAACAATTATTTTTTCTATGCATTTTCTGTTGCATATCAAGAATTAATCTGTCATTTTGTGAGTTTTTGCCAGTTTCTGCCGCAAAGTGGCAGAAAGTGGTTTTTGCCATGCCGGTTTCTAGTCTATGGTCTACCAGTGGTTTTAACCACCTCGGCAGAAACTTGCCAACCCTGATCGTATGCCATCTGAAAGTATTTTCTGAAATCCAAACACACCATCTAATGTCGCAAACTATTTGAAGAGATTCAAAAAAGAAAAGACCAGAAACGAGACATTTTTGTCCTTTGAAATATTCTATCTATATGACAAAAAGACAACACCAAAAATATGCACATGTAAATTAATTAACTTGTGATTTTCTTCAGTTACTTCATTTTATCCTTGACTGTTGGAGTTTTACCTCGGGCAATTCCTTCTAACTCATTAAATTTTAAGTGGAAATCAAACATCACTCCGGTTATTTATTTATTTTTAGAGTAAATTTATTTCATGCCAGTCCATTTACATTTTTTTTGCTCCACATCGGCATTTTTCTTTATGTTTCCTCCGTTAACGACTGGTAATCAGATTTGAATATTAATTTCTAATCGATTAATTTATCAATTAAATGATCAATCTGACTACCATTTTATTCCGAGTAATTTCAACTCATCTAAATTCAATCACATGTGGCAATTAAAGTTGTTTTTTAAGTAACTAGGTTAATTGACGGCAAATTTCAATTAAATCCAGACTGATTGTAAGTAGTTTAGACTGAATTAATCTGACTTTAATAATATTAAATTTCAACAGGTCGAATTACAGCTAGATTTTATCAAACCTGATTAAATTTCAGATGAAAAGTAAAGTTATTTTCATCTAAGTTGGTTAATCGCCAGAAAATCTAAATTAAATCCAGTCTGAACGTAGTTCAGCCTTGATCCAATTTCAATCAAACTAAATTCAACCAGATTGAATGTCGTTTAAGTTATATTTAACCGGATTAAACTTAACGTGATTAAATCAATTTGATTATTTTGGTGTGGAATAAAATCAATTTAAGATTTTTTAAAATTTTAACGATTAACCAAGTTTGCTGAAATTAGTTTAGATCAATGGCTGCAAATGAATTTAATCGGATTGAAATTAATCTGAATTATATGCTTGTCAAATTACTTTTAGGTGATTGATTCTCAACATTACAGCCAGGGGCGTCCCTATGAGAGGTCACTGTGACCTCCCAAAAATGTCCCAAAAATTGTCTACAAATTTTGTCTGACAATTTGGCAAAATTGTTGTCATTCGGCGAAATTTGGTGTTTTAATTCCAAAAAATTATTATCATTCGGCAAAATTTGGAATTTTATTCTGCAAAATTATCATCATTCGGCGAAATTTGTAGTTCCATTCGGCAAAATTATTATCACTCGGCAAAATTTGGAATTTTATTTTGCAAAATTATCATTCTTCGCCGAAATTTGTAGTTCCATTCGGCAAAATTATTATCACTCGGCAAAATTTGGAATTTTATTTTGCAAAATTATCATTATTCGCCGAAATTTGTAGTTCCATTCGGCAAAATTATTATCACTCGGCAAAATTTGGAATTTCATTTTGAAAAATTATCATTATTCGCCGAAATTTGTAGTTCCATTCGGCAAAATTATTACCATTCGGTAAAATTTGGAATTTTATTCTGCAAAATTATCATCATTCGGCAAAATTCGTAGTTCTATTCGGCAAAATTATTATCACTCGGCAAAATTTGGAATTTTATTTTGCAAAATTATCGTTATTCGCCGAAATTTGTAGTTCCATTCGGCAAAATTATTATCACTCGGCAAAATTTGGAATTTTAATTTTCAAAATTATCATTATTTGCCGAAATTTGTAGTTCCATTCGGCAAAATTATTATCATTCGGTAAAATTTGGAATTTTATTCTGCAAAATTATCATCATTCGGCGAAATTTGTAGTTCCATTCGGTAAAGTTATCATCATTCTGTAAAATTTGGAATTTTATTCTGAAAAATTATCAACAGTCGGCGAAATTTGGAGTTCCATTCGGCAAAATTATCATCAGTAGGCGAAATTTGGAGTTCAATTCGGCAAATTGAGAATTTTCGACCTCCCAAAAATTAAAGTTTGGGTCAGTCCAGATTGCAGCGAACTTTATTGATCTCCTGTATTTCCTGATCATACCTTCGTTGCTTGTTGCCCGTCGGAATTTTTATCCCCTCTCTCGCTCTCTTTCTCCACCGCCTCCTCCTTTTTTTTCAGTCCCGTAGGCAGCAGATGCTCCGCCACAGGTCGCGATCCTCGCTCCGCACCGAGCAATGTTCCGCCCTCCTCTCCTCCACCTCTCAACTGCTCTCAACCCCATCGCTACCGGTCTTGAGACCTCGTTTCTTCTGTGTTTAGAAGGGTTGGCTGGGGAGAATCTCATGGTAATCGACCACGTTCTGGCAGCCTCGGTTTTTGCTACAGATAACTTTCACTGCCAAATCGAAATTTCGGTTCGATCGACCTAGATTCCGATGGCATAATAGTAATGTTGTTTCTGAGTAATTAGAGGTACCAGAAAGCAGGTCAGTTATTTGGAGGGGGGGGGCTGGGGGGTTAAGAAGGTTAACGTTTCCAGCACCCCCTCCTCCGGCTTTGAAAAATTACTGTTTTTCATACAAGTGGATGTGGTCTTGGCAGGCGCGGATACAGAAAAATCTTTTGGAGGGGGCACGGGAAATTGAATAGCAACCCCCCCTCTCCCTCTGCCTTCGATGTTTCATAACAACGTTTTAATGATTTTATTTTATAAATATGCGTGTTTTTTATTTTCATTTATTTATTTATTTATTTATTTATTTTTTAGATTCCTTTAGGTCAATGAGTCTACTTCTAAGTACATAAATATTATGCACGAAAAACTTTGAATGTGGACGGAAAACATTTTTAACGTTTCAAGCCATTTAAATACTAAACTCAATATAATGTCACCGAGATGCTAGACAATGAGCGGTTTTACTTAGGAACATTGTCATGATGATTGTAACGCGAGGGCAAGGTTATTAAATAAATCCATACCTCACTTGAGTTTTTTTAAATTAATTTATAAAAAAAATCAGAACTTCATAACACATAAATTTTACTGAAGAATTCAGAAATTATTTCTGTCTGAATTTCAAAACAGTTGCTGATTTGTTCTTGAAGCCATGATACAGTTGAGATAACATATTGATGTACTACATGCCGTTTCCATTAAAAATCATGGTTTTTCATAGAAACTACCATATAATTTCTTTCATTTTGTACTTTTGATAAGCTGAAAAAGAAATCTATTATTTCGCAAATAGGTTCCTGGATCAAAATGACTCTTCTTGGTGCGCCTACTCATTAAAAAAAATGCTGATTATTGATTCCATCAAAGAAGAATTAGTGGACAAATCGCGATAATACGGTCCCTTGAATTCGAAACCAGTGAGTTAAATGTATTCTGCAACTCTGGGCCTCTGACTCCAGTATTACTTCTTTAGCAAACAAAAATGCTTTGATTTAAAATATGCTGTGTGTGTGTTTTGTTCTTTTTAATTTACTACGTAAAATAATGCAAAAGAAAAGTCAATTAAAAATTAATAAATAAAATAGTGAAATTAATTCACCCTTTTGGGGGGGGGGGCACGTGCCCTCGGCCCCCCCTAAAATACGCTACTGGGTCTTTGTCGTTTTATACAACATTTGCTCCCTCCGTCTTCGAAAAACACGAATCCTTGTTTTTTAAACAAATAACTATAAGTTTATAACAAGGTACTGTTTTTCATCAATGTTTCAACTACTCTAGTTACCTGCTCTATTTACCTACCATAGCCTTTTGCTATCTGTATTCGATTCAAGGGACTGGATGTAATTAAAGAATTGTGTCAATTGGCGACGGGAATCTCCTTTTTTTTTTTTTTTTCTTGTTTTGCTTTGTTATGTTTTTTTTTTTTTTTTTTAATGACAAGAACTAGTGCCAAGCAGGCAGCGAATGCGAATACGATTTGTTAACTTCTTTTTTTTATTCCAGAGAAAATCCTTAAAAGTGCCCATAATGTTAACTTTTGGCAACCTGTTTGTTTATTTTCGGCCTTTTTTCCCGTAAACGGAGAAAATTTGCCCAAATTTTCAATCCCATATCTGTAAAAATTAATTGGGTTTGGAGGAAAATGTCTGGAGATTGTATCTTGCATATCAGCCAAATTTTCAAATTTTGTCACTTAAAAGTGTTGTAGCAATCGTAACAAAGGAAAATTAGATGGCGCAATATCGGGAGAGTATTTTCCAATGGTCTTCAACTGAACATGAGTGATTCTGAAACATTATCATTCAACAACACACATCGCAAAATGAACAATGGAAAAAAAATGCTGATCTTTGGTGGATTGCTTCACCCACGATACGTACTCGACATTGCTATTCGTGGTTTCCTTCCAGAACGATTGCATGCAACAAAAAACATGGAAACAGTGCTGATGTCCAAAATACCATTTGAAGTAGAACCTGTTTACCGAACATATCATACATTCATATCAAACTCCAGGATTTCCCGTACTCATCACTATTTGTGATTTAACAGGTTGGATGGGACCCTCCTGAAGACAGCTCTGATTTTTTGATCCAGACCAGAAGCCGAGCAAACCCTGGTCCAAGGCCGTCGACAGGATTTATGGGCCCCTATGCAATTTTCTTCTGGGTCCCTAATTTTTTATTTCAACCTTTAACCTCCTCTTTCTAGGCTTCTTTTTCACATAAATATCCTAAATATTGTCGGTGGATCTTATTAAAAGTTTTTTTTTTTTTTTTACTGAAGGTATTTTCGCAATTGGAATCTTTTCTTCCTAATCCAAACTGTAGTATTTTTTTTAAAAGAGACTCACGTATGCCGAATCGGAGTTAGGCTTAGCGGCTATTTATCGTATGGAGGACCCATATTGTAACTCGGAAACTTAATGTCAGCGGCAGAACAGGTCATTTTTAAGTCCCTCCCTATCCACCCACTGTGTGTCTTTTCGTACATCCGTGTCCGCGCGCGTGTTTAAAAAATGGGTTTTTCCCAATGTTTTTAATTTTTGGAGAAGGAGGAGTATCAGGAGAGTGATGCAGGAACCTCCTTTGCGTTGATGGTAGAATAATTCCACTTTTAGGGAGTAAAGGGGTTTCTCCCCCGGGAAAAGTTATGAAAATACATTAAAAATTTTTGCATTTTGAGGCCTTACACAGGGTAATTGGAAATACAAAAACATCACACTGTAAAAACGATTCAGAAACGTTCCTGGAAAATAATAGGCGGCTGATGTGCCCAATCTCTTCCAGTAACATATCTTGGAAAAACCAGGAACGTTTTCCCCTGGAAGTCAGTAACCTTTCTGAAATTAACCTTGAAACTTTCTGCAGAAGTGCGAAATCTCCCCTGTTAAAGCTATTCACGACTCTAGAACCTTCTAGAAAAATTCAGTAGGTTTAATGTTTTTGATTAGAGCCTTCCTGACTTACCAAGAATACTCCATAAAAATCAGAGCGACCACGGCTATGCAAGAAGGAACCAAGCATATCTCTTGCCTGCAATTCCAGCCTTGCAAAGCTGTAACTATTCATTGACTTTTTTCGCTCTCATTGAGAGCTTAGTCAGTCTGGACAGACCATCGCCAAACTTAGGCCGATACACTTAATAAACACGTTCATTCAATCTTTAAACTGGTTGCTAAAAATATGCACGCGTGCAACTTGTAGCGATTCAGGAAACTTTTTTTTGAAGATACTTGTTTTTACGGGGAAATAGGTGAAAACGTGTGAAATCCCGAGACGTTCCACGGAAATAACCAGTGAGGTTTCGGAATTTTTTTACAGTGCAGGGGAAAAAAGGAAAACATGAAATTTTTAAACTTATACTCTTTTGCGAAGTGATATTAATCGACAGAGAGCGAGGAAGGAGAAACGATGACTCATTGTCACTTGCTCACATCGGTTTTCGCAATATAATTAGTTTTTGATCATCCCTTCAACCCACTGACAAACACAACACTGAATTAACTGAAAACTGATCAAGATTAAAAAATGCATAAAGTGCTTTAAACGAAATAGTGGAAATATTTAGAAAATAGGTTGTGAGAAAGTAACACGCCCTAACCATTCGAACAGTTCATACTTCATACTTTATACACTTGATCAGAAATAAAATTGAAGCACTTTTCAAGCACTTTCAGAAACTGTTTAAACTATTTTGAAGGTCTCTAGAACAATTCAAATCATTCAAAGCACTTCATTTGCACTTTCCATTCTGTAATATGTTAATAATCGATTGTACAGCTTTACATAATTGTTCTAACTTAGTAAAAAGCACCTATTGTTCTACAATACTTGTATTTATTAATAACAAGTAGTGCAGAAAACGAAAAGGAATCGACAGTAATAACAAAAAAAATTCCAAAATACGGAATTCGTGTTTAAATAAATAGCAAAATGTGAACATGCGAGTCACAAAAATGCATCTCAAGCAAGCAATTACAGAAACCAGATTACCACGCATTTTACATTTTTGATGCGGAATGTAGTAAAGAGCTGAATTTGACCCATTTTAGTATCCCCTCTCCTCATCTCCTCGCATTCGAAAAAGTTTAAAATTTCCAAAATTTCCAAGGTTTTCAAGCACGTGAAAATGAAATCTACTTTTTAAAGTACAACTTTTCCTTTTTAGGATCGAATCATGCGATGTTTCGAGAGTTGGGTGCCCCCAAAGAAGAGGGGACCTAAGCTATAGCTTACATTCAGTAAATTACCGCCCATTAGCCAGGGCTAAAGCAAAAATACGTGAAATACACCGCCAGCTCAGTCATTTCCAGCCGAGGACTGCAGTTTCGTGCTTATTAGCACTCAACTAAAGTGCTAATAAGCACGAAACTGCAGTCCTCGGCTGGAAATGACTGAGCTGGCGGTGTATTTCACGTAAGCTATAGCTTGTTTAGCTGTTCAGGGCGGTCAGTCCATGCTCGTCAACTTGCGAGATCGAGATTCTCGCTCACGTGATCGGTTGTGGCGTAGAAATGTCGCAAAGTAGCATTCTAATCTACTCGAACTTATCTTGCGGATAGGTTCGAGTAGATTAGAATGCTACTTTGCAACATTTATACGTCACAACCGATCACGTGAGCGAGAATCTCGATCTCGCAAGCTGACGAGCATGGAATGACCGCCCAGCATTGATTCTAATTGATACAGTGACATAACAGTGCCCCTTTTAGACATGTAAGGACGTTCCATACACTTTGATACGGAATGCTTCTTTCAAAATGTTCCCCATTAAGCGAACGTTTTTACTCTAGAAGCAACACTAGAGTTAGTTTGAGTTTGTATCGCTGAACTTAAAACTCAAATCAATACACATTTTAAAATCTTTTCTTGGAACTGCTCCATTTGCTTACGTTTTGTGTTCCGAACGATGAAAATACTAGCGCTTATTCATTAGTCTTTTTAAATTTTTTTGTTACTTGTCCATTTCCCTAAAGTTCTGTTCAGCTTTCAAGAAGAAGCAAATTTTTTTAGATTTTGAATTCACGCAAAAAAAAAAAAAAAAAAAAATCTAATTCATTTTTAGTTGGTAGCGTCGATAGAAGGCTATGAGAATAAGGACAAATAGAATTTCTCACTTCGAACTTGATCACTCTCCCTGAATTCACTTCTAGTGAGAACTCGTAATCTTAACTCTAGGAGAAAGAGTTCCTTCAAAAAAAGGTTTCAAAAAAAAAAAGGAGGGAGGATTTTTTTTTTAGGCCCGCTTCGCGAGCCCCTCAATCTCTCACGGGCCTCTATGCAATGCATAAGCTTGCCCCCCCCCCCCTTCTCGACTGCCCTGCCCTGGTCCAACAGCCTCAGAAGTGTTGATTCACTTGATAGACTTTGTGACTATGACATACACTGTAAAAACGATTCGGAAACGTTCCTGGAAAATTATGGGCAGCTAATGTACCAATTTCTGCCAGTAACGTATCTTGCAAAAACAAGAAACGTTTTCCGATAAAATTCAGTAATATTCCTAAAATTATCCTGGAAGTCTCCTGAAAAATTCAGATATCTTCCTGTTTAAACCCAGTTGTGTCTCTGGAACTTTAGAGTAAACTTGGATGGGCATCATTCAAGGTTCGGCTATTAATTACCAGGACTGACGTAACTCAAGGAGCACGAAAAGCCGGAAGATGGCGTTAATGATTGCATATTGAAGAGCGTTTTCTTGCGCAGGCGCAGTGCAATCGGCGACATTCTGAAGTAAGTGGTTCTCACGGAAAGGCGAATTAACACGTAGCTCCTCAATTCCTGTTGTCACCATAATGCGAACCTTTTCAATTGCTTCCACCGTGCGTACGGACTGCGGTTGACCTGTGTGTGGATAATCATCAACGCTTTTGCCCCCGTCCAGAAAGTGTTTAAACCATTCAAAAGTTCAAGTGAATTTGTTTCAACATTTCGTATATTTCTGCAGCTGTCTTGTCCAATTTGAAGCAAAATTTATTGTTAATTCTGTGCTCCATTTTCACTTTGACGACAGCAGTTTGAGAGCTACGTTTTAATACGCTTTTTCGCGAGAACCACTTAACTGCTTTAGAATGGCGCCGATTGCACTGCACATGCACCAGTAAACGCTCTGAACGGAAAACGCCATCTTCCTGCTTTTCGCTCTCCTACAGTTATGTCAGTCCCGGAAATTAATAACCAGACCTTGTATAACAGCTTGGCACCTTCCTGATTTATCAAGAAAATTCCAAAAGCAGTATTTAAACACGGCTAAAGCTAAGACAGAATTCCAAGTATCAATTCTTTCAATCGCGTGCACACCTTGCAGTACCTTGATACGCAGTCCACAGACGTATTTGCTCTCTTTCGGAGTTTAATCAGTCTCGGACAGGCCGTAATCGAGCTGAAGGCGATACACTTTATAAATACGCTCAGTTAATCTTTAAACTGTTAGCTAAAAATATTTTTCACATCATAGAGAAGTATGCATTCGTGCAACTTGTAGCAATTCAGGAAACTTTTTGACAAGGATACTTGATTTTTCCAGGAAGTGTATAAAAACCATTAAAATCTCGAGACGTTGCATGGAAATACTCAGTAACGTTTCGGAATTTTTTTACAGCGTACTAAACGTACAGTCATAGAAAGAAAAAACGAAACACTCGATCGTATTCAAAGACTATTGACACCAGAGACACGTGTAAGGTGTTATTGTTTCAGGAATAAAAAGTTCTACATAACTATGTTAAAAAATTGTTGTTAAGGGGTCGTCTTCATATTAAAACGAGCATCAACTTCAAATTTTTCAATGAGAACCCCTCCTTTTTATCACATATTTGTGATCAGCATGCTTTTTTAACTTTATATACAAAATTTTGTTGAATTCGATCCAGCCGTTACTTCAGAATCGAGTTTTGAAAAATTCCTCTCGCAATGTTAAAACGTATTTTGATATTTTTGCTCATAACAAAAAAACTAGATTAGGCACAGCAAAGATTGCTTTTTTATGTCAAAATTTAAATCGACCCAATTATAAAAACATCATTTACAAAACCAAAAATGTAAATTTAATTTTTTTATGAATTATTGTAATATTTTTTGAAAAAAAAATGATCTGAAACCATATTAAATTTTAACAGAGAAACAATCTAGAAGAGCTCTTATGAGGGAATCCAAAATTTGAGCTAAAAATATTCAGTAGTTTTTGCGTTATGCTTAAAAATTCATTTTTTCTCACTTTAGGGGACCGTATACTTTTTTAAAAAAGAAATTATGAAAGTTAGTTTCCTCGTAAAAAAAGAAAAAAAAATGTTCAACAAAATAAGCAAACCAATTACAACGTGGTTTTTTTACATTAGAGTTACGTCTATGAATTTTTAAATGTATAAATGTATTCGCTGTTTCTGCAGAAGAACAACACAATATTGCAACCGTCAGTTTTTTCTAGATATCGTTCAAACGTTAATGTGTAAACAATGCGAAACACTATTTCATTGTCTAATAAAAGAATATTTAATAGAACTTTTTAAATTAAAAGCTACACTTAAAATAATTCTGTTTTT
Source organism: Uloborus diversus (assembly GCF_026930045.1). Classification (NCBI taxonomy): domain Eukaryota; kingdom Metazoa; phylum Arthropoda; class Arachnida; order Araneae; family Uloboridae; genus Uloborus; species Uloborus diversus. The sequence goes on from NC_072738.1 coordinate 62,802,728, forward strand.
TTTTTTTTTTTTTTTTTTCCTCCTGCGTTTAGCCATCGCCTTTTGTAAAACAATAACTCAGAAAATAAAATTAACATGCACAACTTTTTCATAGAAACATACAATAAAACCTCATTGTCTTGCTTGTCATGTTGCAATAGGCAGTGTAGAATTAATATGTCTTCCCGGTGATAATTTGCTAAACGGACAAATTATTGCCTTGTCCAAATCGGGAAAAAGCACTCGAAAAATAGCCGACGGTGTGAAGTTTAGCCTTTAACAGTATCCAGATGGGTCAAAAGGTAATATTTGCTCTTAGATAAGTTTGCAGGTTTTTAGGAATTATTATTATTGTTGTTATTATTATTATTATTATTTTTTTTTTTGTAAAGTGTTTGAATAATTTTCAATCTGTTAAGATCTAGGAGAGGAAATGTTAGTCGCAGTAGTGAGCCGCGTGCTTTGAGACCGTATTCTGCACAAAAGTAATAGTTGTGGCTAATTGTGAACATTTTTTTTTTTTTTTTGACTTCGTCAAATATTTAACAAAACATTAATTTGAGTGTTAGATTAAGTTGAGTTTTTGTCTATTCTTAATTTTAATTTAAATACTATTTTTCTACTTACTTTCTGTGTCATTGTCCGTGCATTTGACATTAAAATCAATCTCGCAAGACAAAGATAAAATTTCAAATTATTTTCTTCTTTTTCGAATAACATGGAAAAAACATCGAAAAAGAGAGTTATAATAAATTATTGTTATCAACTACTGAATGCCTATCTTATTAAATGCATGTTTTTCAGAATCCAATATCTGAATATTTGCTCCAACTTTATGACACAGGAACTCTAATTCTGCTTTCTGATACACTTCAAACAAGCAACGTGCCATTTAAACCAGCTTCGAATGTGGCCCGCGTCCTCACTGCGATAAAATTGCGGTTTGGCTATCCCATTCGAAGGCGGCTCTTGGTCCTAATAATGAGTATAACAGCCCTGAACTAGATTTAACCGTGCAATGAAGCAAATGTCATGTCATTGAAGCTGAGAGTGCCTACAAACTGGTGGATGAAGAAAATGTATCTCACAACTAAGACGCTGTAAATATACAGCAGATAAATTTACTTTACCTACCAGTTTGTTCGCGCTCTCAGCTTCAATGACCTGACTTCTGCATCCAGCACGATTTGGTTTCGATTCTAGTCTGCAAAATTCACTGCAAGGATGGAATTGTGGCCAAAGGATCGATATAATCGCTTGTCGGGTATGCTGTACTATAGAATAGGCTCGTTTGCAAGTATGTTGCTCGCGATTCAAAATTAAATAATGCTGTTCTTTGTTTGCAAAGTTACAAAATCAGCGAAATGACAAGGCGTCTGATTTAGGTTCACCTTGGTTTAAGCTAAACTAACTTTGTTTCTTTAAATTACGGTTTGGACATCTCGAATCTCGTTGCTAGAAACAGCATTGGGAAATTATTTTCCTAAATTGCTTTTAAGAGCCATTACATGTTTAACTAAAATCGCCAATTGTGTTATGTTTTTTTTTTTAGTAATACCACGCATTATGATCTTCCGCATCAAATTTGGATTTGAAACAAATTGTCGTTTCTTGATGACAAAAAAGCCGCTAGAACAATGACTGTGTTTGTCCACTGTGTTAATTCAAATAACAAAATTTTTCCCAAATGAAGTTCAAGTATGAACGGTTTGCTCATTAACGGGTATTTATATTCTCCTGTTTCTGTTTTATTATTTAGATTATTACTTCGTTCATTTTATGTATTTAGAGCAAATTTTCACGGAATAAATGGACCTTGCTTCGCTCGAGTCTCCAATCTATTTAATGCTGCACCTTCCCACGTAGTGCAGTACATTTTTTATATTTTTGTATGCGATGGCTGAAACTTCTTTCAATGTTCTGCGAAATTAAAAACGCGCAATTCCATTTTACATCAAAGACTTTCTATTCATTAGAAAATAAACCTGTAACATAGGTGCAGTACATTTATTAAACATATTCACATCATGATTCTAGGTATAAGTTGGATATTTTCATTTCTATGAGGCTAATTTGCTGAATGATTATACAAGCAATCCAGTAGGTTAATATTAGAAAAGGCAAAAAGTTCCATTACTTTCAATTTGTCATTACTCGATTTATTAAGCAACGATATATATGATGGACCAGCCAAACCCCATCCGTCTTTCTTAGGTTAATCCAGATAGACAAAAATCAGTAATATTTTAACCTTTTTTTCAAAAAAAGAAAAAAAAAGTTTGCGACCGTCAATCGCTTTGTGGCACAACATTATCGACCAAAAAGTATCGAATTACGGAAAAAAAGAACTCAAAAAAATCATGAATTGAGCTGGATAATCTCGATCTTTTTTTTTTTTTTTTTGCTTACATTCCGTTACTTGATAAGCCGTGACCTTGAAAGAAGCATTTTCAATGTGGTGACGGTCCCTAAAACGTTTTTTGTTAATAACTCCTGTTCTACTGCACGGAATGCAGTGAAATTTCGTACCCTGGCTGAATTTTACTGTCTAAACATAATTATCTAGCAAAAAATGGGGGTTCCCATTTAAAAATCAAGAGTTGGTGCTCATTTTGCTTTGTATATGGTCCCTTATTAAAATTTAACCAACGTAGTTTTGAAGAAGGCTTTAAACCAAGTTGGATGACACCTTTCTTTTCTTTCTATCATGTATAATGGCTGAATAATTAAAAGTGTTTCGTTTTTTTTTTCTATGACTGTACCTCCAATCACCACTAACAAACACGGAGAATTTTCGAGCGGCTGGCAACAAACCCGGGACCTTTCAGTTACGAGTCCGATGCCTAACCGATAATGCCACCACGGCCATTTGATTACTAAGCAGGCCGCGGCCTAGGCCCCCACTTTTTAAGAGCCTCGCAAATGGCTAAATGTTTTAGGCAATGCTAAACATGTAAGGTTAACCTTTACGGAGGGGGAGTGGAACTTATATTAAGGCAGCCCTGATCTTCAGATATTTTGCTCCTCGACCAATTTATGTTTATTGATCCTGGATTACAGATTTGCACATCAAATGGCAAAAGAGATGTTGATAACGAAGGTGACTGTATCATTGAATAAAAATAAAAACTTGATAAAAATTTATTCCTATGAAAAAATCGCCATTACTTTCCGGTCTGTCAGATACTTTATAAGCTTTGAATTCATAACAACTGAGGCAATAAAAGTACTCTACTAGAAAATATTAAACTCCTTATAATCATCGTCATTTTCTTAGATTGAATTGATTTAATAATTTCCACCAGTTTTTTTATAATTTCAAATTAAATATATAAATTTATGTATGACGTGCGTGTTGAATTGTCTAAATACAAGTGTGAGAAATTTTCCGGAAATCGTAGATTTACCGCGATGATGATAAAAATATTCTTAGAACAACCTATCTTAGGAGGAATGGAGAGAACTGTTATTTTCGAAAAAAAATTTCATCAATGATACAATCCCAAGTTGTCATGAAGTGTACAAGTCCTTACTTCCGTATCGATAAAAACCAATTGGATTAGGAGCAAAATTTCCGGACACGGCATTTTGGATATTTGCTGAGTTTTTAAGTTTTTTTTTGTCACATACCAATTGGAATAAAGGGAAATCAGGTGGTGCAATGTCAGGTAGGTGAGCCAACCCAGATTTTTTTTTTTTTTTTTTTCCAAAGTTCGTTTTGAGCAGTGTGGTCTTCAACAATGACATTTCAGTGTGATGCCTTTTCTGTTGACAATCGCTGGAATATTTTCGTTCGACATTGCACCGTTTAAGTTCCATTTCTCCATCATTGTGTGAGAAATAATTTCAAAAATTTGTTTCATATCCAAAATTTCAATTCTAGATATTTAGCTACGAAACTAATTTGGAAGCATGATTTTTATCGAACCTGGATTGAAAGTTAGCACACCAGACGGCAAAAGAATACTGGTACGTGAGTTGTCTAATCGCATTTCTACTACGGGAAAAGGAGTGCGGGTAACACTAGTTAAAAATAAAACCATGTAAAAAATTTCTTTGTTTGTAAACAAAAAAGAAAGAAAAAAAGACTATTTTCTAGTCCACCTTAATAAGTTAATGGCTGTTTCTTCGAAATGTTATGAGGTTGCGTGGCATTATATTGCAAGGAACTGGACGCAGAAAAAAATGAAATATTCGGAAGTTTCCGAGCACATACCAGGGGCAGAAATTGAAGCACAATGAGATGATTAAAGTTACAGTTTCAAAATAAAACGTTCAGTTCAGTGTTTCCAAACTTACTGATGCAGTGGCATCTATAGAAATGGAAGGGAAAAAACGGCACTGCTAAAATTCAAATTTCGTTTGAAGTTTCTGTACCCTTGTGATGCATGCGTACTAACATCACAGTTCCATTTACGGTGATCCTTCTCAGACTTGCAGTCATAACAGTTTAAAAAGCCCTATCTCAAAATTTCAGTCCTTCTTTGATTAATAATCTGTTACTCTCCAATGAGATCTCCCCATTTCAAGGTACATAAAAAACCTTTAATGTTTTTTTATTTTATCAACAATAAGTAAGAATTATACATGTTGTATTTCATTTACCTATACTCTTCTTGTTTGTTAATAACTCTAAAAGGGGAGCTTGTATTAAAGCTCCTTTTCTTATTATATGTAATATATATGTTATGTATCAATCTACGTCATGTTTAATATGTTATAGAATAATGTTTCTATTTATGTGCATCTTGGAACTTCAAAATTGTTTTTTGTAAGGAAAAAAAGTTATTTTTTCCTTATAAATAAATTTTCCAGAGCCCCATTCCAAACCGGTTAATCCGGGAAATTGGCAGGTACGGGGATCTCTGGGTTGCTAATGCTAATGTACCCTGGTGAGAAGAAATATAATCTCTACTCAGATGTTTTCAGTTAATCTTCCTAAGGGAGTTATTATTTTATTAGAAACTAGCGGTACCGGCACGGCTTTGCCCTTAGTAGAAAAATTGAAAGGTCATTTGGTTCGCCTGTATATTTACAAATAATGGATGATGAATTTCTCGCCACATTTGCTCGCCCATGTTACGGTTTTATGTTATGACAATTTGGTAATTTACACGTAGTAGAGATTAAAATTGAAATGCAAAAATACTAAGTCCTCTAATCAACAAAATCACTTTGCAAAATCGTCAAACTTTCCTTCAGCAAGTTCTACTGAAAGGGATACTGATTAACTAAATAAGAGAATTGTGTAAAAGAAACGTAATAAACCATAACATTAGGATCATCCATCGTCTTTACTAATAATAAAGCTGAAAGTCTCTGTCTGGATCTCTGTGACGCGCATCGTGCCTAGACCGTTCGGCCGATTTTCATGAAATTTGGCACAGAATTAGTTTGTAGGCTGTGCACCTCGAAGCGATTTTTCGAAAATTCGATTTTCTTCTTTTTCTATTTCAATTTTAAGAACATTTTACCGAGCAAATTATCATAACGTGGAACATAGGCGAGCAAATGAACATAGCAAATTGGCGAGAAATTCATCATCCATTATTTGTAAATATACACGATCTTTCCAAATGACCCATCAATTTTCGACTACGGGCAATGCCGTGCGGGTACCGCTAGTAATTATTAATTAGAAATTTTCTGACTGCTATTAAGGCGGTGGCAAAAAATTTTTTTAGAAAAGGGATGTCACTGATTGAAGATGTCAGAATTTTTATTGATTACAGTCGACTCCCGCTACAACGCGATCCGACTTACGAGAAATGGCTATAACGCGAGTTTTTCAGGAGCACCGAATTTTAGAGCTAAAGCGAATTTCTCGCTCTCAACACGAAAATATTTGGAAAGGAGTACTGGTGCAATGTTTAGTAGTCAATAACAAAGCGTTTCGGCTTTGCTATTGACTACTAAACATTGACTTCGTGAATGTACTTTCATCCTTTCAGCATCACTGGCTGCGCAAGTTACTACGCACCACGCTATAAACACAGATTTATTACTCCTCATATTTTTAATTTATGTATTCTAAATATGAAAGGTGATGAAAAATTATGGCACCTAGGCACGCCGTTTCATTTAAAGTTTGAAGATCGAAACATTTATCGACAATTTAAGAAAAGGTTAAGATTCTTGATACGCTTTAACAACTAGAAAGTGGGTCGAAGGTAGCACGATAATTAGGTATGAGTGAATCTTTCATACGTATAATTAAAAGTCAAGAGAAAGGCAATCCGTGTAAGTCCAAACCTTAGTTTTAAAATGAAGCTCGCAAAGTAGTGTTTAAGCAAAATGCAAACAAAATGAAATTGGAATCTGCTCTTGTATTGTAGGCTATACAGACCCTGAAAGAGGGGTGTTACAAAAGATGTTAATGTTATAAAAGTAAATGCGAAGCTACTGTATTAGAATAACGCAACATCACATAGAGCAATGTAAATCATCATCTTCAATTTTTAAGTTATAAATGTAACTTATTGTATCTACTCTTACAGTGCAGTGTTTTATTATTACTACATACTGTACGTACCGTACTGCTTTATTTTTATGTCTCTATTTCCCATTGATCATTGTTTTGTGCATCGTAACCATATTTTATGTTGAATAATGCAGCTTTTTTTAAAATTTCATTCAAAATTCAGCTCTTTATGTATGAAACGGTAATATATAGTTAAAAATGGTCTAAAACAGTTTAAAAGGTGTTTTAAAATGTCTGAAGTGATTAGGTATGTTAATAAAAAAATCATATACACAACAATTTTCCATAACGCGAAATTTCGACTTACGCGAGTAATCTTGGGAACGCATTCCTCGCGTAAGTCGGGATCCGACTGTAAATCTTTTACTGAAGTTTTTTTACAAACTTCAACCAGTGTACACCATAAAATAAATCGAGTTTGAGTCCATTACTAGATTTAAACCAGGGCAGTGGAGTTGGAGGGGAAAAGACCAACACTGTCTCCGACTCCTTGAATTTTGGAGTGTTCCATTCCGACTCCACCCCAAAATCAATCTAGCTTCGACTCTACGATTGTCTCCGCTGCCCTGGCGGAATTGCTATTTTGGAAGAGAAAATGGCCGACTCCGACTCTTGGTATTATAAATGCTTTTGATTATCGACTCACTTGTTTTACAAGCTTCCTCGATAAAAATCAGGAAGTTAGCGAGTCAATATAATATCTTCACTAAATGGCTTTGATTGGGGAAATTTCTGAATTATTGGGAAGGTTACTAACTTATATCGGGAAACTTTTCTGCCTTTTCCAGATAGTTTATTGGCGGAAGTTAGGCACATGAGCTGCTCATTGTTTTCCAGTAAAGTTTCGATTCTTCTTTGGGAGGGGGGGGGGGAATAGGAGTTAAATACAGTACGAACAGCATGTCTTCGCCTTTGGGATAAAGTGATGAAACACATTAAGAACGTCATTAACTCGGGGATGCAAAATTGAAGTCGTGGAGTCTTAGTAGATAATCAAAAGCATTTCAAATTCCAAGAATTGGAGTCGACCATTTTCCCTTCCAAAATCGCAATTCTGCCAGGACTCTTCACTGGAAAACAATGGGCAGCTCACGTGCCTAACTTCCGCCAATAACCTATCTGGAAAAGGCAGAAAGGTTTCCCGATATAAGTTGGTAACCTTCCCAATAATTCAGAAATTTCCCCAATAAAAGTCTTTTAGTGTGAAGTATTATATTAACTCGCTAACTTCCTGATTTTCATCGAGGAAGTTTGTAAAACAAGTACGGCCGGACATAAAGCAGAATTGCAAGTAATTTTGTCAGGGCTGCAATGTCCGGAGACAGCATTTCGACCCCGATTGAGTCTGAGTCAATTCGGAGAGTCCACCTTTAAGAATGAGTGGTTGAGCACGGTGAGCAAGGAGAAATGATTATTAAGTACAAATTTAAAAGATTTTTACACTGGTAGCTAGAAATGTTTTTCTCACCTCATGCAACATTTGAATTTATGGGGCTTGTTGTAATAAAATAAATTTTTCCACAAAAGACTTGTTTTTCACAGGAACCTGCCGTAAACCCTTGAAATCCCGGAATCTCACCCGAAATCAATTAGTGACACTTCGGATTTTTTTTCTTTCCCCTTAAAAGTTTTTTTATGCTTCTCCATACTAAGGAATTTTTTTTTCTAATACGTAATTTTTTTTTTTTTAAATAAAAAGGAAATACTTTTTAAGAAACAAAGGAATCTGGAAATGACGAGAAGTATGGCATATATGAACGCAGTCAATAAAGTTGTGTGTTGGGCTCAAAATTAAGTAAAATTTCTGTTTTAACAGCGCCTGATTTACTATGAACCTGTGAAGCTGGGAGTTGAAGGCTCTCAATTATTTAGGGGCATCCAAAAGCATTTGAGCTCTTTTTGAAATTGTCTGTGGCTCAAGGTTCTTAGTTATGCAATAACTTAGTAATGCTTCTCTTTCAATAATGCAACTCTATTTTGTGCTTATTTTTTTTTATATTTATTTATTTTTCGATTTTCTATTAGTTTAAATGAAGTGTAATTTGAACTATTTCATTATTAAAATTACCAGTTTCATTATTTAAAGACACATGCAGAGAAAGACAAAAGCTGCAAAATCTTTGAATCTAGGAAAAAATTCAATTCTCCAGACTAATAATTTCTCAGGTTTGAAACAAAATTCGGTGTAATATGGCTTCTGAAAGGTTCTTCTTTTGAAAGAACCAGTCGGCCGAACGATTTGATCCCCCGGGATTTGTCGGACTTTGGAGGTACGTATATTTCGCAATACATCTTTCCGAACTGTATAATTTGATATCGTTTTTTAGAAGCAATTTTCAATGCCCAATGTTTAGTAAAACTGCTTAAACACTAACTTAAACTCTCAGAAAGAACATTTTGCTCATAAGTAAAATTAGTACTTAATACGAGGTCGCACTCAGTGGGCTCCCGAAAATTCCTGTATCCGCAGCCCCCGAATTTCTATATTGGTCCCTGTCAAAAGCGCAACCGAAATTTATCTTCGGGGGGGGGGGGGGGATCAAAACAATACTAACATGCATATTAACTGCCGTATTGTCGCATTAGAATTTCAAAAATGTGTTAAAATCAAGGGTTCTAGGGTGGTGATCCCTCTCTCCCCTCTTTGCTTACCATTGGTCTTTGTGTATACGGTATTAAATTTCAAACCATAACTCAAAAGGCAAACACGTGTTTTGCAATTATATTTAAAAAAAAATAAAAAAACAGTACAGAAAACATTTTTGAACTTCTGATGCTTAACAGCAGTCATTAGACATTAGGTGACTAGTGCTAAGCAAGACAAGGCTGAACAAATACACTAACTTAGTGATGGGCAAAATCGAGTGCCATAATCGAATCACTTGATTATTCAACATCACTCGAGTTCTCGATAATCGCATTTCAAGTTTTCAATTATCGTATTTCGCGTTCTCGATCATCACATCTAGAGATCTCAATTCAAAATCATCGAGTAATCGAGATCTCGAGGAAGCTCGAGATCTCGATTGCTCATCGCTCGAGTTCTCGATTTCAAAAGATCTCGATTATCAATCGGTCGAGTTTTTGATTTCAAAAAATCTCGATTATCAATCGCTCGTGTTCTCGATTTCGAAAGATCTCGATTATCAATCACTCGATTATCAGAAGTACTCGATTATCAAATGTCTCGGTTAGGCCCCTGACTAATACTGACATGATAATACCACGCTGATCTCTCTGTATTGAAAAGAAAATCCTTCGCAAACATTATGGTTCAAAAATAAAAGCATTTGTTCCAACAAAAAATTTATATAGTATATCGTGATGTGGGGGAGAGGGGAAGGGTGGGGTGAAGTATAACACTTCGTGAAAATGGGGATCAACTACGTTGAAAAAAGCGTGACATCGGACAGCCCCATGTGCAATATTCTTCGCGTTTTGTGCTTTCCTAGAAAGCTTTTATGATCAATACCTATTTAAAGAATACAGACTTATAGACGACACACTAGCGCGGTACAAGCACGGCTTAACCCGTAGTAGAAAATTAAAAGGTCATTTGGTTCGCCTGTATATTTGCAAATAATGGATGATGAATTTCTCGCTAATATGCTACGTTCATTTGCTCGTTCATGTTATGGTAATTTGCTCGTCCACGTTATGGTAATTTTCAACTCCATGTTATAATAATTTACTCGTCCATGTTATGGTAATTCGCTCGGTAAAATAGGCTTAAAAATGAAATAGAAAAAGAACAAAATTGAATTTCTGAAAAAGTGCTTTGAGATGCTTCCCCCTATGCAACGAACTAATACTGTGCCGAATTTCAAGAAAATCGGCCGAATATTCTAAGGCGCTATGCGCGTATAACAGACAACCTGACATCCAGAGACGCAGACTTTCAGCTTTATAATTAGTAAAGAAGATAAAGATTACGTGATCTCTGCCCCCCCCCCCCTATTAGTCTTAAAACGACTTTTTTTTTTCTTACTGTGAATTCCTAAATTTAAATTCGAGACGTATAGACAAAAACGAAAACAGAACTTTTCATCATGTTCCACCTGACAGTGGAATGGATTGGACGCACTGCGACGGGATCAAAAATTTTCGCGGTGGGACTGTCGTGAAAATGAATGCCTCCCTTTGTGCATCCCTCGACTATTACCACCCATATTCGCGGCAACCACCTGGTGCTCCTCGCCCATTCAAATCCCCGAGAATGGTCCTCCCCATCCCCACCAAAAGCAGGTGCTACACTCCGGAAAGCGTGACACCGCACAGGAAATAGGGATGGAAAATTTAGCATCTTGACACGCTCAGCTGAAATGTTTTTGTTTGTTAGGCTATGTTTTGTGTAGTACTGACAGAAGTTGAGTTGCTAGTACTATTTTGCTGTAAGAGATTTCTGAAATGTTTAAGTTTCGGATAAAAATATCGCGACACAAACAGCAGAAGATCTTCCGTATTCAAAATTACGTACTGCTAGAGGTGAAAACAGGGGCATCAATAAGTACAAGTACAAACGGTCAAATTTTGTGCAGTTCAAAATTTTGTACCTCAGAGTTAGAAGGACGTAGGTTCAAAAATTGCGATTTTCTGTTTATTAGTGCATTGTACGTAGAAGCCTATCCCGCATCGAGCCATGAAACGTCATTCTTAAAAAATAATCCTTTTCAGCTCTTTACCACTGTTAAAAGAGTTTGCCCCCCATCCTTTGCAAGCGCCACAAAAAAGGTTTTCCTCTCCACTGCAAAATTATCATAATGTGACTTGCTTCCCTCTTGTTCTGAGGTACAGATTTTACCAATTCTTTTAAAAGTTCGGATTTAATTTGTAATAATGACTGCACAGTTATTTCGCGTTTTTATCAAATCTTTTTTTCTTAAATTCGAAGTTCGGTTAAAGATACGCTACGATCTTTTGAATTGTTCAGAGAAAGTTCTCCTAAGTGATGGTATTACTGGTGGTACCCGCACGGCTTTGCCCGTTGTAGAAAATTAAAAGATCATTTGGTTCGCCTATATATTTACAAATAATGGATGATGAATTTCTCGCCAATTGGCTTTATTCATTTTCTCGCCCATATTACGGTTCTACGTTATGATAATTTTGTAATCTACTCTTCCACGTTATGATAATTTGCTCGGTAAAATGTTCTTAAAATTGGAATAGAAAAAGAACAAAACCGAATATTCGAAAAATCGCTTCGAGGTGCACTCCCCATGCTCTTTTTGTATGATAAAGGGCCAATGGACTTCTGAAGTTAGAGGAAGCTACGTCTCTATTCGGGGATTCCCACTTTCGAAAAATTCTACCCACAGTGAAACTCACTAATGTTACAAGTAAAAAAAAAAAAACGTTTCATTCAGATTAATTTTTCCAATATTGGCAATTTTAATGTGATTTAATGGTTAACTCTCTAAATATCGCCAATAGTGGAAAAAATGCACCCAGATTTACAAAAAAAAAAAAGCCAAATTTATCGCCAAGTTGGCAACAAAACTTTGCGACCGAAAGCTTGGCGATGTATCGCGAAGTGTTTGCCAAATTATAACCCCATATGAGTTTGCATTGAAATTAACAATGATTCCCCCCAAAAAGGTGTAAAAGACCCCCTTTGGAACCTCCGAATGCAACCAAATAAGGAGGTGCACAACTAGATCTCACAAGGGGTCTACGTACCAAATTTCAACTTTCTAGGACGTACCGTTCTTGAGTTATGCGACATACATACGCACATACATGCATACGTAAATACAGACGTCACGTAAAAACTCGTTGTAATTAACTCGGGAATCTTCAAACTGGATATTTCGCGTGTCTATATATTCTTAGGCACTTATCTACATGTGATCGAGTCAAAAAAAAAAAAAAAAAAACTCAACATTTAATTGGGGAGTGAGCAAAATGGAAATTAAGGTCGATTTTTGATTGAAAATGTTACGTGAAAAATAACGATTTTTTGTTTTGTTTTATGAGGTTTTAAAACAAACTGATTTGCCTCATTGCATAATCAAGAGATACCAACATATAATTCCCGCCGAACAATACACTTTTTCCGTACGGTAGGTGCACCAATTGTGGCCAGTTTAAGGATAAGAGAAAGTTTTAAGGGACCAAGTTCCTGCTATAGACGCACCATAACAATAAAACCTATGTCAGTTTTCACAGAATTTAAGCCTCTTTAATATACACATAAACTCATAAGCAATTAAATAAACAAAAAGAGCGTAAGTCTATTCAACTGAAAAAGTGTAGTTTTCACCAGTTGTGGCCACCTATGAGCTAGTTCCGGCCACTTAATGTTCCAGTTGTGGCCAATACGAAATTTTTGCCTAAAAATTGAAATCTAAGTCCAATATTTGACATACCATTAAAAGAAAACATGTAATGAAGAAACCAATATATTTATTAATTTTAATGAGGGGTGTCCCTGTTTCTAGGAGAAACTTTTTTTTAACATGTATTTTTGAACCACCCTAATCAACATTCAACTTTTTTAAATGAACGAAGTCGTTCAAATGAAGGAGTTCAGTGTACGGGTAAAACAAAAATACGATCCTCTGATGAACGGATAGTTACAAGAACGACAATTACCATCCTTAATTCCCTGGATCCGATAAAGCGCGGGTGATTAAAGTTCCTTGAACGACTACAGTGCTGGCCAAATTAATAGACTAAGACTGTTTTAAAAGCAAATTCTTTATTGATTACATAACTATAGACACATTAACGAACTGTGAAATAATTATCTAACATTTAGTATGCATTCCCTTGTTCTTGATGAACATTTTAAGTCTTTTTGGCATACTTTTCACAAGGTTTACACCATTTCTTAACGTTTTAAAAAAGAAGGTAAAAAATTGTTTATACTCACTATTATATATACTCACATACACATACTCACTAATTACTTAAAAATTAACTTTAAATATAACAGAACACACTAATAAAAAGAACTAGTGAACCGTTGAAGCTGATTGAGGTTATGTTCCTGGTAGTAGATAAACAAAGAACATTAACAAAGCAGACAGTGCTGCCACCTGCAAACATTAAATTATGCTAAAATCCACTATGATATTAAAATCTGTTCGCGTCCGTCTGTCTGTCTGAAGATCGATCTTCTCGAGAACCGCTGCGAATCGGGAGTCAAACGAGATACCGATCAATTTGAAATTTTCCAAAGAAAACAATAGGACCAATCTCGTAATTGTGCGACTTTAATTAGCGGAGATATTAATTGAAACGTTAATTAACATAACATTATTCAGGAATTTTTATTTTTTTTTTCCTGTTGCCATTTTGCATATGTGTGACCAAGTAAAATTCTAATAATTATTTTAAAAGAGATTTTTTTCGCTGCCGTCCAAATCTTAAAACAACGTTTACATCTAGAATTTCATTTTAAATTAGTTTAAAATTGGTTGCGCTATTCGGACATAGTCTTTATTTTTTTTTCGTCTGTCCTTTTTTTATTTTTTACATTCAACGTTCTTAACTCTTTTCAGCATATGAAAGTTGTTTCTTTAGCTATGTTTATTGATTGTAGTGTAAGTTTATCATTCACTGGCCTCATATTTTGGTACACTTAGGATATGCGACTAATTATGTTTATTTTGTTGGACTTTTTCCCGTCTCATGAGTGAGTTTTCGAATTGTAATAACTCTCTTTTTCCTTCCTGTTTCTATTTTTAAAATACAGTTTATATCGTTAAATGAACATGTTAAATTAAGATTGTTTGGATTTCTTTGTGAAATAGAGTTGAACAAAAAAGATTGTTTTTAAGGATTTTAACTAAAGCTAAATTGGAATCTGATGACTTGGTATTAAATTAATGCTTATTGGTGGTGATTTAGTCTTGGTGCTTTAGTTTCATGTAATCAACCAAAAAGTGTGTGTCATTTTATGTAAAAAGCTGATTGTAATTGTCATAAATAGTTCAGATATAGTCTATCAGATGTAATTCATTTTAACGTGAGCACAGATTATAGTTGATAATGCATATATTTTCATCTTTTGTGCTAACTGAAAATACTCATAACTTGTATCAGTGATTACTATGATTAACGTTAAAGAGATTTTTGACAAAAATATGCTCTACTGGTATTTTGCAAACCTTGCGTTACGCGTATTTATTTACCCCTTAGCGCTTTAGAAACTGATGCCAGAGTAATACAAAAACATCAATTGGACATCTTTTTCATTTTTTAAGTAGCCCGTGCAACGCCGGGCACGCAGCTAGTAACGTAATAATCAGTGTACTTTTACAGTAAAATAAATAGTATTTTAGTACAAATAGTGTACAAAAAATTCTTTAGTCTAATAATTTGGCCAGCACTGTAGTTTCAGGAGCTTTGTTACACTGATTTTTGCTATAAACTCAAAGAAATAATGTCCGATACCTGAGATTTTTTCCTGGCTGCTAAGATTTTACAGTTTTAGTCAGTTTCCATTCCATATGAAGTGAACCCACGTTGTGAATCATGAAAACAGAAAACTGATAATATTTCGTTCAAAGCTCGAAGGATTACTGATCACTACATTTCTGGGGTAAATAATAATCCCCAAGAAAAGTCCATCATTTCGAATTTTTTTCGGAGAAAGGAGAGAAGAGGTTACATACCAAATATAAATTAAACCAAAAACAGCAAAAATCACAACCACTTATACGTAAATACATTAATTTCCCTACGTTGTGGAGGTTATTGCCCCTCCCCCCCCCCCCCACCCCCACCCCTATTCTCCAAATATCGGGACAGATCATCTAATTTATATTTTAAAAATAAAGAAAAATCAATGAAATATGAAATATTGGCTAGAATCTTACACTGTAAAAAATTTCGAAAAGTCACTATTTCCGTGTAACGTTTCGGGATTTCACGGGTTTTTAACTATTTCTACTTCAAAATCAAGTATCTTTGCGAAAACGTTTCCTAAATTGCTACAAGTTGCACGAAAGCAGACTTTTCACTGCTGTGAAAAACATTTTTAGCTACCGGTTAAAGATAGACTGAGCGTGTTTAATTAGTATATCGGCATTAGTTCGACTATGGCTCGCGCAGATTGTGTACGCTTCTATGAGAGTGAATAACTTTCTGGATAGCTGCAGCTTTGCAACGCAGGAATTGCAGGCATGGCAGATGCTTGGTTCCAGACTGGCTTTCAGCGCAGACATTGGAGGATTTTACATTCAAAACTTCTACTTTTGGGGGGAAAAAATGTTTTTTTTTTTTTCGTTTTCAGAAACTCTAATATATAAGCCCTATTGTCCCATGAATTTCTTTCTTCTCGAAGTGGTTTATATCTACTGTCAAGAATGCGTATACATTGGTTTTACCACCTGAACGGTGTATATCCATCCACTTATTTTTCGCCAGGTCTTTTACAGCAAAGTGGTATCCCAAAGAACCTATCCCTTATTTACCGGTAACCACTCATTCACTTTCACATCAAAAGGGCACATATCCAAATTTGAATCACTACTTCTTATTTAAAAGTAGTTCCCAAATAAAATAGCAAAGCGAAGAACTGGCTGATCATTTCCAATCAAGCGTGACACCTGTCCGTATTAAGAGATCGCAGCAACTTGCGCCTTCTGCAAGTCTGTTATCAGTTAAGCAAGCGCGACCTCAAATTGTGATTACTAAATTAATATTAAATAATGTTTCTATTAATTTGTGATTAATTAATGATTAAATTATGATTAGTTGTGATAAAAATTGTGATCTCTCTATCAATATTAATGCCTACAACGTTGTTATTTGAATCGATTGATATTGGGTGGTTTCATTGTTTATACCTAATTGGATCGAAGGTCCTTCTTTTTTTTTTTTTTTTTGAATTGTTCAATGAAAAGAAAAAAGTATGTAGGCAGGAACAAAGTAGAGTAAAAAAAAAGAATATATTAAAAAATATTGAATACTTTGTTTCAATGTAATAAAATTTATTTCTGAAGAAAATGCGTGTTTTTTTTTTTTTTTTTTTTTTTGCAAAATTGATTATATCCACTGTTTTACACGAAAAGGGAATATATCCAAAATAAAATTGGCAATTTAGGTCTGGTAAAATTGAGGAAAAATTCATAGACTTATTCCAACAGTCACTTGTTATTCTACCAAAACATTGCGAGAAATTCGAAATGCACACAGTTTTTTTTTTTTTCGTTTTGTCAAAAAAATATAAAACTGGATATAATCCGTTTTGAAAGTCAACTCCTCATTTCCAAATTCTTCAGAAAGATTTAAGGATAATTTCAGGAAGGTATCTGTCTTATAGCGAAAAATGTTCCTGGTTTTTGCAAGTTATGTTACTGCCAAAAATTGGGCACATTTGCTGCCCATTAGTTTCCAGGAATGTTTCCGAATCATTTTTAGTGTAGATCATTTACTTTCAGCATGATTATATTAACTCAATTTCAGTTATCTATTAAGTGTATAAAATTCAAAATATTTTTAAACTGCTTTCTAAGCTTGTCATTTCAAAGAACTGTGCCAAAATATGCGTAGACTACTAACTACTAACAAAGATCCTCCTCCCTCAAAATTCAATTACGTGTGTTACTTTTTGTAGTTTATCTAAACAGAGTGTTAACTTTTGATTTGCGTTTCCACTTCAATTATAAATATAAAAATTAATTTCACTTAGGTTCAGTATCAAATTTTGCCCCTTACACAAGGAGCAATGATTGATCTATGGGGTAATAGATGACAATGTTAATTTTCTGTTGTTATGATCAGTAGAAGATAATTAATTAAAATTTTGGTTCTTTTAGATAAGGGGGTGTGGTGCAATCGAACGTTCTTTCTTATTCACTGTGACTGCTACACTGTAAAAACGATTCAGAAACATTTCTGGAAAATAATGGGCAGCTGATGTGCCCAATTTCTACCAGTAACGTATCTTGAAAAATCCAGGAATATTTTCCGCTAAAATTCAGTAACCTTCCTGAAGTTATCCTGGAAGATTCCTGAGAAATTCAGAAATCTTCTCATTATAAGCCAGTCGTGGGTCTGGAAAATTAGAGCAAGCTTAGGAATGTAGCATATAATAGCTCGGCATCTTCCTAATTTGTCAAGGAAGTTCCAAGAGAATTAATACAAACAAGGCCAAAGCTGATCACGAATTGCAAGTGACGAGAATTTTACCCGCCTGCAATTCTTGCAAAGCAAAGCCCCTTTGGGAGTTTAATTAGCATGGACAAACCGTACTTGAACTGAAGCCGATGCACTTTATAATTACGTTCAGTTAATCTTTAAACTGGGAGCTAAAAATATTTTTTTACAACAGTGAAAAGTCTGCATTCGTGTGAATTGTTGCACTTCAGGAAACTTTTTGACAATGATACTTGATTTTTCCAGGAAGTGGATAAAAACCATTAAAATCCCGAAGCGTAACACGGAAATACCCAGTAACGTTTCAGAATTTTTTTACAGTGTATATCTCAAGAAATAATGTTACGATTTAGATGAAATTTTGATTAAAAGAGAACCTACATGAAAACAGGCGCTGTTTCGAATTTGGTGGCAATTATATAGGTTACTCTGGTTTTTGTCATGGTTTGCGTGAGTTAATCAGCTTAACTAAACCAATAGTCTGAAAAAAGAATTACATTTTTAATTACGATTGCCTCGTGAAAGCCTTTCACGCGATTTAATTGTTGGCAAATAACCGTAAAAATCTTTAATAGTTTAAAAATTTATCTGCTGCCATCTTCCATTTTTTAGCAAATAACATGATAGCAATCACAGTGAAATCCAGTTACAACGAACTTCAAGGGGCCGTAAATTTTGTACGCTGCAACCGGAATTTCATTGTAATAGGTTAAATCAGGACTGAAAATGTGTTTCTTTGAAACGTATGTATCGTTGTATTGGTATTCGTTGCAACGAGATTTTACTGTACTTTAAAAGAAGGATTTTAAGATGATTTTCAATTTTCGCTCTTTCACTTACTTTGCAAATGCAGAATGTAGTACAGTAGACCCTCGTTTTTACGCAGGTTTATTTTACGCGATTTAAGATTTGTCACCTTTATTTTATTTTATGCGGATGAATTTCGGTTTTACGAGGATGCGGCAATGCAAACAGATAAAATTTTCCAGTCTTTCAAAATCCAAACTCCTAAAGATTGCAGATTACGCGTAATCAACTGCATTTTGACGAGCTAATAATCGAGCTTGGGCCACTGAAGACATTTTATGTTATTGGTTCCAGAACTCACTCGAAGAAGTGCTTTTAGGAGTGACAAAGGAGGCCAAAACGACCGAGGATATCGACGTCGGTTTCGCACAACCAAAAACATTCACCTTGAAAATTTTGAGCCATTCCAAGACATTAGAAACGATATTTCAGATTTGTTAGTGAAAAAAGATTATATCATGGAAATGACGCAAGTGATCATGGATGCGTTAATGCTCTACAAAGAATTACAGAGAAAAATTCTTAATGACTGCCAAAAGACTAACATAGCCAGCTCCTCTTTATTAACAGAACACGAAATTAATTTCTTTATGCATATTGTGCATAAAAGTCGATAAAAGTACACATTAAACTTATTATACAGTTAGTCATCACTAGAATGAAATATTTTGTTATCTACGGAACCAAACCCCTATTTTAACATTAGTATTAGGTCGGTAGTAGTTAGTATTTACGCGGCATTTCCGTGGAACGAAACCCCTGCGTAAAACGAAGGTCTAATGTATAGTGATGTTTGTATGTAAGATGTAAGAATTCAAAAGAAAGATACAGAGGAAAGTTTAGTTATGGTCATAACATACTACACTGTAAAAACCATTCAGAAACGTTCCTGGAAAATAACAGGCAGCTGATGAGCCCAATTTTTGCCAGTAGCATATCTTGCTAAACCAGAAACGTTTTCCGCTAAAAGTCAGTATCCTTTCTGAAATTATTGAACTTTCTGAAGAATTTGAAAATTTTCCCTGTTAAAGCCAGTCATGTCTCTGGAACCTTCAAGAAATATTATGTAGGGTTAAAGTGATTGATAAGAATCTTCCTGATCTATTAATGCTTCAGAAACGTTATTGCAGACATGACCAAAGTTATGTTCGATGTGCAAATAAGAATCAAGCATATCCCTTGCCTATATTTTCTGCTTTTCAACGCTACAGCTATCCAAAGACTAATTAGCTCTCACTGAGCGCTTAGTCAATCTGGACGGACCGTAATCGCTTTGCTCTCACTAAGAGCTTAGTCATCATGGACGAGCGATAATCGAGTTTAAGCCGATACACTTAATAAACACACTCATTCAATCTTTAAACTGGCAGTGAAAATTATTTTTCACGGCATTAAAAAGTCTGTATTCGTGTAACTTGTAACAATTCAGAAAACGTTTTCGCCAAGGTACTCGGATTTAGGAGAAATAAAATCTGTGAAATCCTGAAACGTTAAACGGAAATAACCAGTAACGTTTCGGAATTTTTTTGCAGTGTCGTTTATTTATCATCTATTTTGCACTAGCATCCCATTGCAAATAGAAAACGCACACTTTTATAAATAAAAATAAAATAATTTCTGAGGAGTATATATATTTCATATACATCTTGTTATTTTGTTAATACGGTGTTACAAATTTTTACTGGGCTTCGTCAAGCATAAATTTAAAGCAAAGAATGTAGCTGTTTCGACTTACAAGACAAGATTATATCCGATGAATTTTGAACAGCTGAAGCTGAATATCTTATTTTACATTCAGACGTGATTTGTATTTTGTTATAGCAGCAGCGTATGTGGAGAATTTCGCTGGGTATAATTAAGTGGTAACGAAGAGATTGAAAAAAAGTTTCGCTTTATCTGATTAGATTTTAAATTCATTTTTTTTTTCCAGAAATCAGCTTCAAACTTTGATGTTATCGCTATATCTGATGTCAAATCTTGAAAGAATTCGTACTGCGCATGTGATGTTGGAAAGTTTTTTTTCTTTTTTTTCTGGATATAGAATAGATAAGGTGTGAAAATATTTTTTAAAAATGTTTTATGCACTTTTTTCGGAAAATAAGAGTTCAAAGTCTCAATTAAACACAAGAGAAGAACTTGTTTAACACATCTGCAGGAATGTCTGGATTGTTATTCTTCAAATTCTTTTGTACATTTAAGAGGAAAATAATCATGGCTCCTATTTTTGCTTCATTCTATCCAATACTTTAGTTTCTTTTAAAATCCCAGCAATTTATTAGTCTTTTTGCTAACAATTGCTGCTTTTCCCTGAAAGGGAGAGACGTAAATTGATAATTTCTGTCAAAATGTTTGCCAACGTTGTCAATTTTATTAGCCAACAATCATTATGCAACTTCCCTCCCACAGCAAAATCCTTGTCACTGGGCCCAACCACAATAAAGGTTGCCGCTATAAACTAAAAGAGCACTTAATCGTAAAAAGCCTTTTTTCAACATAAAGTTAAAAAAAAAAAATATTTTAGTCAAAAAGCTTTTGACTTTGTATTTTATGTTAACAAGCCTTTTTGCTGTTGAAAATCCATTTCTAAATATGAACTGCTAAATATTCACTTATTAGTTCAAACATGTGTATATATTAACGTACTAGGATTAGAGAATGGATGAAGAACTTCTCCACAGCAGCGCCCCTATCAGGACACAGATTGGCAGTCTCTTATTAACAATCCGGTAATGGAACATTTACAAAAGTACTCCTGCTTCGGATCCAGATTCTTAGAAGAATTGTCATAGTCATAAAAATTTGCCCGATTTAGTGGTTGATACAGTTCATGTTACTAATCCTTCCCAAATTTGGGGTTCACTTTTGTTATTTTTTGACTAACTTTTAAAACTAAAATACGAGGTAGTGAGAAGCAAAGGGATGCAAGTGGGCATTTTCCAAGTTTTGAGTAAAACTCGTTAATAGTTCCGGTCCTGGTTAAGATTTCATTGAATTTTTTTTTCTAAATCATGCTGTATAACAGCAACTACCGGGACTACTAGTACTATTACCTAAAACAGAGAAGATGTTCACCTACCATTTAAACTGTTTTTTTTTTTTTTTTCAGGTTTAATTTTTTTTACTTTTTTCCTTTGCACCTCACTGCTTCATGTATCTCTTCTATAGTATATCTTTTTAAAAAGTGTTTGTTTCGGAAGTGTCATGATTATACGTGTTCAAATGCTTTATATTTCAATCCAAATTTTTGAGCTACGTTCTTCTATTTCTTTTGCATATAAAATATACTATTATATTTTATATATGCTGATGCAGAGCTTCCTTGAATTTCTGCAGTTTTTGTTGCAGATTTTTGTTTATTACGTCGGGTTAATGGCGACCAAATATGTCTGACCTCATGCTTGTCATTCGGAGATTACGTTCTTTCAATTTACTGATCATTTTGAAGGTCAGCATCAGAAGCGATGGTTTGTTGACTTTTGTGATTCCATTAAAAGTGATGTAATTTAAAAAGAATCAGACAACAGCTAAATGTGGTTTTTTCCTTCCAATTTATTACGTTGGCGGGAAGTCCTTTTTTCTTTTTTTTTTCTCCCCAAGTTATTTTTGATTGATACAATGTTTTTAAACAATGGTTAGAGCATTTGGTAACGCATCAGTTTTTCCCGGTTTCATAAGAAACGGAAAGATCTAATTTCTCTCTCTTTTTTCCTGTTTATTTATTTACTAGAAAGTCGCCCGTCAAGGTATGACGAGTGAAACTAGCTTCTATTCTTCTGCATTTGAACGAAGCCATTGCCGGTTTCGTGATAGTTGCAATTTTAACCTTAACAACAGTGGATTAACTCTAAACTCCAGTAGAAAGCGTTATGTGTTTTTGTTTCTTCATTCTCCTGAAAGGACACAGTCTTACCAGTAAAACTGTTAAGTTATCGGATCGAGTTCAGCCTTGTCACAATAAAGCATTTCACTGCATGTTAAACATTATCAAAACATATTATCAAATATCATGCCGTGACGCGAGTTTCATGATTGAAACACGCGTGTTACTCTATCATCGGCTATTATTTATTTGAGGATTTTTTAATTTTAACAAGAGGCAAGGAATTTATGACACATATTTAGTGCTCTATTAAAATTATCAGGAAGGACACTAAGGGGACTGGATATTTTGTCCTTGAAAAGCAGGTGTCCCTTCTTCTGAAGTATGAGTTAACGCTTAGAGTGTTAAAAATTAAATATAGATATGATTTTTTGCTTGCTTTTTATGACACACAGTACAATATTAATACATCTGAATTCTTTCTGCAAATAAATAAATTAAATATAAGTTTTTTTGTCAGTGAAGAATAAAGAAAATATGCGGATGAAAAGAAAGCAGATATCAAATTAAGCTTCGTTCTTTGTGTCAAATACTTTAGTGTGATGTTAGTATAAATACAGAGGATTCTTTCGAGTTTTTTTTGGGGGGGGGAGGAGAGGGGGGGGGGATCCAAAATAAAATATTCACAAAACGCATCATTAATATTTGTGTTTTAAAAGTGGTATACTATCATGCAAGGTAAACTTTAACCACGATTTCTCTATTTCAAACTGTCCTACTCATATTTCGATAGCTTTAATGTATTTATTACTATAAAACGGAAGAAATGCTCCAAAATTAGTATATTGTTATAAAAACTCTGTACCTCAGAGCCAGACTAGCGTAAGTCCAAAAATTGCGATTTTCCATTTATTAGTGCATTGTATGTAGAATCCTATTCCGCAACGAGACATATGAACACAATTCTAAAAAAAAAATTCTTTGTAAGTTTTTACCAGCGTTAAAAAAGCGCGAGTAGAATCCTTTGTATGCGCCAAGCAACCGTTTTTTTTCCCCTCTCTTGTAACGTAGCGTTAATGTGACTTATGTTAGTCTGGCTCTGAGGTACTGAATCCTCATACATACAATAGCCAATGATCGAGTAACGTTCCTGACGTCATCAACAATGAAACTCGCGCCACGGCGTGATAATTTGATAATGTGTTTTGGTAATGTTTAACATGCAGGGAAAGGTTTTATTGTGACAAGACTGAACTCGATCGGTAACTTAACTGCTTTACTGGTAAGACTGTCATTTCAGGGACGAATAAAGAAACGAAAAAGTGTTTAACAATGAACGCTATCTACTAGAGTTTAGTGTTCATCCACTGGAGTTAGGGTTGAAATTTCAACTATCGAAATGTCGTCAAACAGGCAATTGCTTCGTTCAAATGTAGAAGCAATTTTTACCCGTCAAACCTTGACGGGCGATTTTCTAGTGATGAATTTTATTAGTTATTTTCAAAGCTGTCCTGCCATTTGGAGTGACTTTGAGTCACGTCAGAAATAGGATGTAAAAAAAATATTTTGATAAAAGTAGTGCACCTTTAATCAGGGCTGTGGAGTCTGAGTCATGGAGTCGGTGTCGGACAGATTTTGGGGTAAAAGAGTCGAGTCAGAGTCGGAAGTCGATAGTTTAAAATTCTAAGAGTAGGACTCTTTCATTTCCCTTCAAAATTCTAATCTCTGCCAGTGCTTGCGGAGTCGAGGTGAGTTTTGAAGCAAAAGAGTCAGAGTCGAAGGTTTTGAAGTTCTCGGAGGTGGAAGAGGTCATTTTTTCTCCGACTTCGCAACCCTGACTTTAATACATCAAAACAAAACTTCTAAATATTTAAAAATACTCCCTTTGAACTTCACAACACAATCAGAAGTGGGGGGGGGGAGTATTTTCGGGTAAAAGAAGAACCAGTTGGGAGGGAAGAGGGACTGACAGTGGTGTTACTAGCTACCCGTTCAGGGGCACAACAGCAAGAAGAGTGGCAATATTCTAAAAAATTTTTGTTTTTTCAAATAGTGTACTGTTGAGTTTAAATAATTTGTTGACAGTGTTTCTACAAAAATGTCTAAAACCTCAATAAGAACATGAAGTAAAAAGGGAACGATCAATTATTGTGACAAACGAGAAATTTTGCTTTTGTGGTGTTTTTTTCATTGAGTTACCGTGAAACTTCTACGCATCAGTGGCGTTGATAAAAGAGGAGATTGGGGGGGGGGGAGTTCCGTTTCCGTTCGGCGTTTTAACTTTGATGTAAAAGAGTAATTCGGAAAAAAAAAAGACATTCTTCAAAAAAGGAGAAGATACATTTAAAACATCTTTAAATGGTTAAAAAAAAAATGTATAGTGGTCATTGACTTTCTGCCGGAGAAGAAATTAGTCTGCTACAAGATATATAAGTATGTTTTCCCACCTAAAAGTTAAGACACTTTTTTCCCTTCACTATTTTATCAAAGAGAAGCTTCAAGAGACTAAAGGACTGTAAATATGCAAAATACGTTGCGTGGCATAAACTACATTATCCATGCCCGACGACAGGCCATGTCAGCCAAGTCGGAAATTAGAGGCCCAGGAGCCCGGCAAAACTGAAGAAAAAAAAGAAAGAAAGGAAAGGAAGAAAGGAAAGCGAGGGAAACTCCGAATAAGAGAAAACGTAAACATTAAATAAAATTTCTTTTGGTATTTTCTGTTGTGGTACTTAAAATAGAGTTAATTGTTTTCTAGCAAGCAGTTTTGATTTTTTTTTCTCTCCCCCCCTTTTTTTCCTTCTTTCTCCTTTTTTTTCTTCGTTTCCCCCCTTTTCTTTTTTTGATTCTTTTTCTCTTTTTTTTTTGGGACGGGTGGGAGGGGCCCGGCGACATAACTGACATTTAATGTTGCAAAATCTGAATTTAGAGAACACTTATTTATTTATTTTTGCAAACATTTATTTGTTATTTATTTAAAGTTCTTCTCGAATAAGTAAGAAACGACTTCCGCCGGTTACCTTAAGATAAATGATACGTTCACCGGAAACCGTCTGAAAATTACCAACTTCGCCAAATATACCCACTAGAAATTTTCTTACTTTTCTCATACCACGTTTTCTTTCGTCTAATATACTTCTTAAATTTACCCCAAAATGGACATACTTAGAAGACGCATCCATAATTATGCAGTTTACAGTACAAATTAATTTATCGCTGGACATTAAAAATGAATTCATGCGAATAAATTATCTATAAATAATAGCCAGAACCCAATTCTTAACCCACGTGCCTGACTCATCTAATTAGAAAATGTGGATAAATTATTTTACTCCAACGACCGATAAATGGAATATGGTAATTCAAGTAATAAGATCTATATGGCGTAAAATGAGGTTTATTATAGCGACAAGGTGTGAGTGGGAATACGAAAATAATAATAGATTGCAACGAAGGTATGCCCTATTTTAAATAAATATATCATAACTTATTAGGGTTTTTTTTTTCTGAATTAAAAATGGAAAAAATACAGTAAAATAAGTATAAAAGACCATTTTCTTTCTTTTTTTATTTTCAGATTATAAACTAGAACTGTTTGCTGTTTTTTAATGTATTCGAACGTTGCATCATTTCGTTGATAAATTACACAGCATTGGTAAACTTTATAATTTTGATGTTGAGTAGGCTCACACAAGAGCCTATATTAATGATTGCACCAGTACCAGTAGCAATGCAAAACATTCTGACCACTTGAATCAACCCAGGTCCCTTTTACCAAGTAAGATAACAAATACAAAAGCTTACAAGTTTAATTCCCATTGCTATATCTAAAAATGTGATCAATACAAATACAAATGCCACGACCAGTTACAGGCTCTGGGCCCAGCTAGTCTGATCCTAGTCAGTCTATTGGTCTCCAATGAAGATCAATTCCCCTCTTAAAGCTATCCATCCCCTTGCTCATTACCGCCTCTTCCTGTAAGCAGTTCCAACTGCCCAAGATCAAACTAAAGAAGTAATTTTTCGTAATTTCAGGCTAGCTTGAGATTTGAATAGCTTAAAACAATGACCCCTCGTCCTGCTTTCCGCGCAAATGTTTAACCCATTAACATCGATGATTAAAGAGTATTGTGCTCAATTGAAAAGAACAAAACTCAACAACTCTGATGCAATGAAATTGTCGAAACGGAAAACCAATGACTGGCTCGAATTCAAATACAGAAAAACCTGTAAAGTTGACCTCCCTTGTAAGTTGAACACCTGTCTAAGTTGATCGCTATTTTCAGGCACAGAATTAGATCTTATCAAAAATTCAACCTCTATAAGTTGACCACCTGTTTAAGTTGACCAATAAAGTAGTGCAACGCAAGTGGTCAACTTACACAGATTTCATTGTAGCATGACTGTAAAATTTCGATTTGGCTCAGTGATCGGGAGGGCAGTAGCTCTCTCTAGACCCTCCCCTAAAGGAGTAAAAAACTTTAATGATGGGACAACTCCCATTTTTCACTCATAATTTTCATGCACAGTACATGAATTTCAGTACATCAAATAAAAAATCCTTTTTGCATAGTGGACACCAGTTAATTGAATCAGTGGTAAACCACTTTATTGAACCAAATCGTTAAAACCAGAACAATATCCAGCTTTATTAAATTAGCCATTTTATTCAATCAGCCACTTAACTGACTCAAAACTGTTTAGAACAAACGTGGTTCATATTGGCGGCGGCAAAAGTACGTATAAGGCAGATCAAATTTGAAAACGTACCCCCCACCCCTTTTTTTTCGTCTTTTTTCCATAAAAAACGTAAGTATTTCACAAAAAATTGATGTGTCGACATGTTGTTCCTGGTGGGAAGCAACTTCAAAGCCAAAGCATGGTCTGAGTCCTTTTGTTAAAAGAGGGTTAAGATAGAAACGTTTAAAAAAACTGAAACTATTTGGTTGTTAATGGATTGTAAGCAAAATTGTATTTGAGGACATCTGTGATAGGGCTCGAGTTAAATCTCGCTCTTTTTTTTTTTATATAAACGTTTTATATAATTGGCATCCCTCCAAAACCAAATTCTATCTACGCCACCCCACTGTGATCGGGACCGAACTACCTTTGAGGTTTTTAGTACTTAAATTACTAGAGATTCTCGCTTCCTTTGCCGCATTTAAACAGAAATTATTTACAGTGCATTTTAAATTTTTAATAGACTTTTGAATAAAATAAGCCATTAAACAAGATTAAAATTTCCATTAAAATATGAAGTAACCCGTCAAGTTAGTAAATTAAACCATTAAATTGCAAAAATCGCCGTTTAGTAAATAAAGCAAGCCAGAAAATAACGCTAAAATATAAAATAATCCGATGAATAAATGTATCAGGTCTTTAAAAAGCAATAAATCTTTACTAATAATAAAGCTCTAAGTCTCTCTGTCAGGATGTCTGGATCTCTGTGACGCGCATAACGACTAGACCGTTCGGCCGATTTTCATGAAATTTGGCACAACGTTAGTTTGTAGCATGGGGTGTGCACCTCGAAGCGATTTTTCGAAAATTCGATTTTGTTCTTTTTCTGTTTCAATTTTAAGAACATTTTCCGGAGCAAAATTATCATAAGATGGACGAGTAAATTACGAAATTATCATGACGTGGAATGGGAGAGCGAATGAACATAGCCAATTGGCGAGAAATTCATCATCCATTATTTGTAAATATACAGGTGAACCAAATGACCTTTTAATTTCCTACTACGGGTAAAGCCGTGCGGGTACCACTAGTATAAAATTAAAGCACGAAGAGCAGGTATGCTTGTATGCAAGTGAATAATTCCTCATTTTTGTTCAGAAAGAAAGTAAACAATTCGCCGGCTGCTCTAATTTGCCCCTATACTAATGCTTTTTACCTCTATTCTAATTACTGTTCACAGAAGATAAATTAATTGACAAATACACATCAAAGTAGCAATCTAATATGATAACAATAGCAAAATTGCAACCATCTATTGTATCATAATAAGCGAGAGTACTAGCTTAAATTTACAGAGATAACTTTCTGAAAAATTCGCAAACTAGATCAAACAAGTTCAGGTGCTACAGGATGGATTCGTTCCATACATTATTTAATGAATTTTGGCTTAATTTTGTTTTGCGCATCTGTGATCACGCTTCTTAGTTTACATTTTGCAGCACGTATATACTGCAGTCACTATTTACATAGAAACATAAACTTAAAATGCTCCATGCACCACAATATTTATCGTATTATAATGAAACTTTAGAAACACACTCGTATAATATCTAGTTATAGTTGCATGCATGAATTTCAATACACTGTAAAACCGATTCAGAAACGTTTCTAGAAAATAAATGGTCAGCTAATGTGCCCAATTTCTGCCAGTAACACATCTTGCAAAAACCAGGACCGTTCCCACAAAAATTCAGTAACCTTCCTGAAATTATCCTGGAAGCTTCCTGAAAATTTCAGAAATCTTTCCGTTTAAAGCCAGTCGTGTCTCTGGAAAATTAAAGTAAACTTAAGAAGGTATAATATAATAGCTTGGCACCTTCCTGCTTTATCGATTAAGTTCCCAAAGCAGTATTGCGAACATGACCAAAGCTAAGGCAGATATGCAAGCAAGTATTATTGCTCGCCAGCAATTCTTGCAAAGCCACGTAGTACATGGAATGATATCGCACCCTTTGGGAACTTAATCAGTCTGGACGGGCCGTAGCTGAACTGAAGTCGACACATTTTATAAGTACGCACAGTTAATCTGGGAGCTAAAAATATGCTTCACAACGGTGAGAAGGCTGCATTCGTGCAACTTGCAGCAATTCAGAAAACGTTTTAACAATGATACTTGATTTTTCCAGGAAGTGGATAAAACCCATTGAAATCCTGAAACGTTACACGGAAATACTGATCAATGTTTCAGAATTTTTTTTTACAGTGTAATGACGGTCATGTAAAATTAGAAATTCAACTCGTTTTGTTAAAATAAACATATTTGCTAAAAATTTCACATACATTTTTATTTTCAGCCATTTTTTTTTATAAACTGTCTCATAAAACATTACATGTAATGCATACATTTATGTAATTATGCCTAATGATTGAAAAACAAGTGGAAATTCATGAAAAAAAATTGTGCCGCATGGAGCAATTTGATACTTGTGAATTTTTCGTTTATCCTTATATATTATTTCTGTAGCCTGTTTTTGGTTTCTACGCCAAATTTCCCTCAATTCTTGATCGATTTCTTTGATTTACGGCTTATTTTATAGCTTATGGTGCTGGCTACTGACGAAAAATAGACCCAAGGTCTGAAAATTGTTTCTTTTAGCCGAAAAACCTGTTTTAAAGAACCAGAATAAGGTTTTCGGTCAAACTTACAACTTTAATTTGCGCTATGACCGACAGAGCTGAGTAGCTTGATCGGCAGAGCGTTCTCTTCGTAACCAGGAGATTACGTGTTCGGGCCCACGTCCGAACAATCTGCAACAAAAAAATTAGAGAAATATCGCGCATTACATGAACACTGAATTAAATGAATAACAACTGTGAGGGAATAGAATAAATGAGAAGGAAATGCTCCTTGCTGATATGAAAACATTCAGTGATTTTGTGCTAAATTACTTCGAAATTGCACGTGTTTTTTTTTTTTTTTTGAAGCTTTGGCTCTGGAAAGAAAATTAAAGCATAATGTAAGCGAAAATATAAGTAACAGGTTTAAGATTTCAGACTACAATAGAATTGTTTTTTGTTCAGAAAAAAAATAATAAATCGTATATTGAAATATATATTCTTCTAATGAGTTCTTGACTCTTTGTACAAATAAATAAAATACTACCTCAATTTGAAGGGTAAAATATATATTTTTTCTTCTTTTTTGCTAAAAAACAAATAGCTTATCACATTTTTACTACATTCGAATGCATAGTTCAATTTATTTTGTATTTTAACCGTGCTGTTAAATGATGAACACGTGCTGCCATCTAAGTTATAACGGTTTAAGCAGCCTGCGATAACAAATTGTAAAAATTTTCAGAAATAAAAACATTTTTCTTCAATATCTTATCTTATATATTAGTCCCCTCTCATTTTAAAACTTATCAGGCTGGCCAATGACGAAAAAAAGACTTACGGTCGAAAATTCAAGTTTTCGAAATCGCCTCTTGCTGTTTCAAAACTTTGATGCTGCCTGTAGTTCTTATGCATTTTTTAAAGCAAAGTTCTAATGCAGTTTTAAATTTTTTACGTCGCTTTCGGCAAAAAAAAAAAAAAAAAAAAGCCTGTGTGTGTGTGTTTATATTTTAATAAAGCTTAACAGCACTGGACTTAGTTGTTCGGTTTAATTGATAAGTTTTTTTCGGTAGAGCGTTCGGCTATATACTATCTGAACTTCGGGCAAGCTTGGATACAAGCTTTGGAAAAAATACTACGCCCGATTAAAACAACGAGTTTCACGCAGTAAACCTTTAATTTTTTATTCGCGCGAATCCTTATATATTATTTCTGTAGCCTGTTTTTGGTTTCTACGCCAGATTTTCTTCAATTCTTGATCGATTTCTTTGATTTACACCTTATTTTAAAGCTTATGGTGCTGGCTACTGACGAAAAATAGACCCACGGTCTAAAAATTGTTTTTTTCAGCGGAAAAACGTGTTTTAAAGAACCAGAATGAGGTTTTCGGTTAAACTTATAACTTTAACTTGCACCATGACCGACAGAGCTGAATAGCTTGATTGGCAGAGCGTTCTCCTCGAAACCAGGAGAATGCGTGTTCGGGCCCACGTCTGGACAATCTGCATCAAAAAATTAGAGAAATATCGCGCATTACATGAACACTTAATTAAGTGAATAACAAATATGAGGAAATAAAATATATGAGAAGGAAACGCTCCTTGCTGCTATGAAAACTTAATGTGACTTTGCTAAATTACTTCTGAAATGCACGTGTTTTTTTTTTTTTTTTTTAAAGCTTTGGCTCTGGTAAGAAAATCAAAGAATAATGTAAGCGAAAATATAAGTAACAGGGTTAAGATTTCAGACTACAGTATAGAATTGTTTTTTGTTCAGAAAAAAATAATAAATCTTATATTGAAATATATATTCTTCTAATGAGTTTTTGACTCTTTGAACAAATAAAAAAATTACTACCTCAATTTGAAGGGTAAAATATATATTTTTTCTTCTTTTTGCAAAAAAAACCAAATAGCTTATCACATTTTTACTACATTCGAAAAGCTACGCTTAAAAAAGAGCATAGTTCAATTTATTTTGTATTTTAACCGTGCTGTTAAATGATGAACACGTGCTGCCATCTAAGTTCTAACGGTTCAAACAGCCTGCTGTAACAAATTGTAAAAATTTTCAAAAATAAAAACATTTTTCTTCAATATCTTATCTTATATATTATTCCCCTCTCATTTTAAAACTTAGCAGACTGGCTAATGACGAAAAATAGACTTACGGTCGAAAAATCAAATTTTCGAAAACGCCCATTGCTGTTTCAAAACCTTGATGCAGCCTGTAGTTCTTATGCATTTTTTTAAAGCAAAGTTCTAATGCAGTTTTCCATTTTTTTACGTTGCTTTCGCAAAAAAAAAAAAAAAGCCTGTGTGTGTGTTCATATTTTAATAAAGCTTAAAAGCACTGGACTTAGTTGTTCGGTTAAATTGATAAGTTTTTTTCGGTAGAGCGTTCGGCTATAAACTATCTCAACTTCGGGCAAGTTTGGGCTGTACGACATAATATCAAATTTATATTAGTATTACGCATTACATGTACTCATAACATACAGACGTAATAAAATAAATGCAGTGGGAATGCTACTTGGTGTTTCGACTTCTTTATGCAGGCTACAGTTATCATTCGGATAAGTTGACTGTTAATCGAAGGGTGTTCTTCCTTTTTTTTTAAAGCTTTGACTTCATCCAGACCACTAAGCATAATGTAAGAACAAAAAATTATTAGATTTACCTCAAGGGAATCCTTTTTGTGCAGGAAAACATTTTCATTGTAAGCTGAAATGTAGATTTTTCTAATAATAGTGTTCAACCTTTTGTACAAATGAAAAAAAAAAAAAAAAAAAATACGCCGGCCAAATTGAAACTACGAGTTTCTCCCAGTAAACCTTACTTTTTTATTCGCGCGAATGCGATATAAAACATTAAAATTATTATCAACGTCATTAGTAAGAAATCATTTTCTACTCCTCTGCTTTCGGCTGAAAAAAAAAAAAAAAAGCATTTTGTCTACGTTCGAAAAATGACTTAAAAAACAGACTCAGTTCAACTGGTTTCGGTTTTTGAATTTTAAGTGTTCGATTAAAAGAAAAACAAGTGCGGGAATTTAAGCCGTATAGGTTTAAGAAGCCTGCTATGGGAAATTGTTAAAATTTCAAAAATAAAAACACTTATTTTTTTCAATCGAATTTACTACTTCTCTAGAATGTTTGTTTCAATTGCTACGTGAGATATTCGTCATTCTTTAATCAAATTCCATGTTATACGAATAATTTTGAGTCGTATCATGCTGCCTAATGACAAAACATAGACGCATAATCTGATTACTTTCTTTCGGCAAAAAGCTTTTTTGCTGTTTTTTACTACGCATTCCTTCAATGAATAGCATTCGAAAAGGAAGGCGCAATTGCTAGATTTGTTGGAGTGTCGTTCTGTTAATCAGAATGGCGCCAATTCGAATCCGTGCCAATAAATATCTCTTTAATGTTTCTTTTTTTCCCGTCAGATGCTCACATGGGCAGGACTGTATTTGCCACAACCTGTTTTTTCACATGCACAATTACTGCTTTTTCACAAGTTCCTACTCAGCCACACTTTTAATGATATTTATGTTTGCATTGAAATTACGTACAACCAAAAGGTGAGCGATGATCAAATTATCACAACGTTATCTTTAACGAGGTTTTGTTACCGATGTCTTCAAATTACATTCCTTTTCTTGTGCGCTTACTTTTTCCGTGTACTTTTTTTCGGTTCTTTTTCATAATGTTCTTCCTTTGAAATTATTAAAGAACGAAATGCCTTATGAAACGATTTGAAGAACAGTGCGGAGTTCCGCACGGGTCAACTAGTATATATATATATATATATTTAAATTTTATATTTCTGAAAAAGTATTCTTTTTTTTTTCTTTGCACCAATTTCTTTATTGTTTTAGATGTAATAAACATATAAGCACACAAAGTTTTAGGCATCTAGATCAATTATTAAAGATTATATATATATATATATATATATATATATATATATATATATATGATTATATATATATATATATATATATATATATATATATATATATATATATATATATATATATATATATATATTCTATATATAAATAAAGATCTCGTGTCACGATGTTTGTTCGGGGTAAACTCCGAAACTACTGAACCGATTTTTATAAAATTTCCTATCTATCTGTAATTTGGTCCAACTTAAAAATAGGATAGTTTTTATAATTTTTAATTTCAAATATGATGTTTATTACACATTAATAGTGTTTATTAATTGTTTAGTTCTAGAAATTCTTATTAGATTGCGCTGTAAGTTTATTCTTCCTCAAAATTCTGTGTTCTTAAGTTAATTAAAATTTACAAATCATACAATTTTAGGGATATTGATGGTTAATAACAATATCGCCGTCGAAAGGAGGAATATAGAGGCCACACTTTTCATTCGAAATGTCAAATTCTACAAATCAGGTTGAAATTGATAAGCAGCGGGTAATTTCATACTCACCACTGCTTTTAAAAACGTATGAGGCTCATATAAATGTCGTTTTGCAGTTTCGTGAAAACCACTAAATACTTTGTCAAATACGTTATTAAAGGTCCTTATTAGGTCGCATTTGAGGTACGAGGTATTGACGAAATAACACGGTGAGCGATGTGTGGATATATAAGCAGCAACGAAGCTTTCTGGCATTATTTAGTTTCCCCGTATACGAAAGAGACCCTTATGTACAGCATCTTGCAGCACATTTGTCAACGAGTATATTTTACAGAAGATATTTTCTACGAAGAGCATTTGAACCACCAAAAACGATCCTAATTTTTTTTTATATTGTCAAAAACCTAATGCGAATGGCCCGATTCTCAAAAATAAAATTATTTACCAATGATCCACGCTATTTTACATGCACTGTAAAAAAACACGAAATGTCACTGATTATTTCCGGGGAACATGTTGGAATTTCACAGGTCCTCAACAATTTTATTTGGAAATCAAGTATCTGGATCAAAAGGTTTTCTGAATTGCTACAAACATCATGAAAGCAGATTTCTCACTGTTGCGAAAACTATTTTTAGCTCCCAGTTTAAAGATGAACTGCGCGTATTTATTAAGTGTATCCGCTACAGGATAATTACGTTTCGGCTGCATTGCCTAAGCTTTGAGAGAGAGAGTGAATGAGCCTCTGGATACCGTAGCTTTGCAGGAATAGAAGGCACGAGTTAGATTTGTGGTATTTGCTTACAAGTCTGTCTTACCTTTGCCATGCTTGCTGCATTATTGTTGGAACTTTCTTGGAAAAAAAGAGAGCTGTCAAGTTTTGCGTTCAACTTACCAACATTTTTTCTGAAGGTCCAGTGACGCGGATGGCTTTTAACCTGGGATAGTACTGAATATTTCAAAAAGATTCCAGGATAATTTCAGGAAGAACAAAGAATTTTATTGATGAATTTTATTGATGAATTGACTTCAATAACTTCGTCATGGACTGTCCAGATTGACGTGACTCCCAATACGAGCAAGTGAGTCTCTGGATTCCGTAACTTTCCAAGAGTAACAAGCAAGTAGAATTCTTTAAGCACAGTTGCAAGTCTGGCTAGCAGTGGCTATGGTTACGATAAATGCTTTTGGTTTTTTCTTGGTGAGTCGAAAAATGTGCCAAGCTATTACTTTTAATCTTACTTCGCTTCTCTCTAAAGGTTTCAGAAAAAATGATTGTCTCGAATCGGAGAGGTTTCGAAATTCTTCAGAAAGACTTCAGTATAATTTTAGGAAGGTATCTGACTTTTAGTGGGATACGTTCCTATTTTTTTTGCAAGATATATTACTGACACGAATTTGGCGTATTCGGTGCCCATTATTTTTCAGGGCGTTTCTTAATTGTTTTTACAGTGTTGAATAAAATTTAAAAAAAATCACGGAAGCCACGCAAACAAACAACACAACATTCATCAATCTCGGGCATAATTAAAAAATAAAGCAAAGACAGTGGGACCAAAACTCCATCCAAAACAAAACTGTGCATCCAAAACAAAGTGAATGTTGTTTTTGCATTTTTTTTCGTTAAACATTCCCGAACAGACGGGAATATTTGCGGACCGTTTATTGTCGAGTGTTTAATACATATATCACGATGCATTTCGCAAATTGTAATTATTGGTAGCATAAAATCATTGGGAGTTGCATTTTCTAATGTAGGTTTTTAGTAACGAGGAACAGTATTCGTCAACTGTTTAAGATAATTTTCACGACATAATATCAAACACAATCATCATTTCTGTGGGGAAACTATGTAAATTTTATGCTTGAAGATGTACTCCATAGAATTAAACAAACACACCGATGTCCAAATGTAGATTTCACACCAAAGATGTATAATAAAGCTTTAGTGTTGATTGAAGATTTATGCATTTTAATTTCAAATTTGGTTTTAGTCATTATGGTGTGATATCACCTGATCGATTGGTCACCTACTTAGTTGACGCTGATTTGCAACAAGAAAAAAGAGTGAAATGACGCAGTCTTCGTTACAATTATTGTGAATAATGAGCCATTACTGACAGCTGAAAAAAAAATCATAATTAGATTGTTCTTACCGTTGGTGCTGAACCAGGCTATACAGTTGTCGATGAAAACAAAGCCGTGAACATTCCAACTGAATTTTTAAATTCTCTGGTAATACCAGGAATGCCATTAGACGATTTCCGGTTGAAGATTGGTTCACCAATTATTCTTTTTCACAGTTTAAACCCAACTAGATTATGCAACGGTACACGTAACTTCATCAAAATTTCAACAATTTTGACGGAAAAGTTTAAAGGAGAAATTTTTGTATTGCCACGCAAGCCATAAATAGCGTCATAATTTTCAAACACATTTGGTAGACTTCCATTTCCGATTTGTTTAGCTTTTGAAAAGACTATAAATAGATCTTAAGACCAAACAATGTCTACTTTCGGTTTGGACTTGAAACATACATGTTTCTCTCATGGGCAACTATCTATGGCCTACTCACAAGTGGGAAAGTTATTCCCATTCGTGTTGGCAATAGCCAGGTTAAGCAAGAATATTGTGCACAATTCAGTGCTTAGATAATTTTCAGTTTTCAAATAATAAAAATAGATCGAAGTCAATGCTATCTACCTCATTTATAAAATTCACTTTTATATGTTTTTAATTTAGTTATTGTATTTTGTAAAGAAGTGAGTGATTACAAACTATCGGATAAATCTGAGATAAATAAAATGTAGTGTACATTCTAAAAGTGTATGTTGGTTTATGCTTAATTTCTACGTTCCGATATTTTACAATCAGTTTCGATATTTACTATCACTTTCAAGTTATTTTGCATTTATTTTTGGCCGAAGTTATACTTGCAAAATTTACTAAGCGTAAGTATAGTGCTTTTACCATTGAAAATTTAGTTACTACTTACTCAATTCAATAAGTACTTAATTCAGTCGAACACGCCCATTATCAATCTCATATGTTTTAAAATTGGCTAAACTATTTTAAGCTTTACTAAAACTACTAATTAGATTCTATCAAAATATTAAGGAAAAGAATATTTTAATCCAACTACTTCGCCACAGCAACGCGTGGCTGGGTGAGCTAGTATATATATATATATATATATATATATATATATATATATATATATATATATATATATATATATATATATATATATATATATATATAGAGTCCACTGTAGCCTTGATGTTTTAAAAGGTATGAAGAAAGCTGAAAAACAGAAGGGAATGATATTTCGTGTTGGTGAAACTAGGGGGACACCATACGGCAAGAATAAAACACGTCTGCTGCGATTGAAGACTTTTGTTCCAAGGAGAAACGCGTGATAACGTACTAAAGTGTAAAAACACCGCGTTGAAGAAAACCTGAAGATAAAACTTCAGATGTGTTGCTTAATTAGTGTTTGAATATTTCAAGTCTATAAAATGAGAAGATTTTATTAATTCAGATTCAAAATAAGTAAAGTATGAAATATTTGCATGAAACATTTCCCTCTCCTGCAAGCTATTATTTAATTTAAGAAATCAATTAACTGACAGGGTTAGCTTAAATTGTCATTTGACTCAACTCTTCATCATTTACTTTTACGGCATAGTTAAAGTGACCATACGTCCCGTTTTGAAAAGGACAGTCTCGTTGTCCCCGAACACACTGAAATGTCCTGTTTTCTGAAGTGACAGAAAGGAACACTAAATAGTTCAACCAAAAGTCACTGGGAGGAGTTGTTAAAGCACTTTCATGAACATAAGTTTAATTATACGCAATTAGTTAACATATTTTGCGTTTGCTTGGGCTTCATGCACCAATACAAAAGGTATTTTTTGCTTATTTGTGAACCAGAGAAAAATCATAGTTGCAAATCTCAGTTCTAAAAGGCATGTTGATCTCAAAATTAAATTACATGAAATTCTGCCAAGAACTATAGTTTATTTTAATTTAAAGTTAGCACCAAATGTAGTCAAGCAAATTGCATTCAGCATGTAAGGCCGAAACTTAATCAGAAATGCAAGTGAATATCGAACAACGCATTCGCCTAAAATTCTTGCAATCCAGAGACTATTTCGCCCTTGTTTGGGGCTTCGTCAATCTGGAAAGGGCCACAACTGAACTGAAGCCAAAACACCTAACGAAGAATCTGAATATATTTTCATACCAAACCAGTAGCTAAAAATATTTTCACAACAGTGAGACATCTGCATTCATGAAACTTGCAGTGGTTCAGGAAACTTTATCGCAAATATACTTGCTTTTTACAGGAATTAGGTGGAAACCTGTGAAATCCCATAAAGTTGCCCGGAAATCATGTGTGACATTTTGGACATTTCTTAGTGTATGGAAGAAACAATGCGGAGAACAAGAAGTTGGGAAAATACAGTGAAGTTCCGTTAAAACGAGTACTAATACAACGGAATTTCCGTTTCAACGGAATAAGTTTTCAGACCCGATTTAATTTCCAATGCATTGCTTGAATTCCATTACAACGAAATTCCAGTAACAACGAATGAAATTTGAGGTCTGTTGAAGTTCGTTATAACGGGGATTGCACTATATAAAGAAAACAAGAGACCCAGAAGTACACCAGAAGGAATGTCGAAGACAAGCAACCAAGGGGTGCACCGGGGAATGTTCGCCCGCTTGTAGATCTCCATAAATCCGACCACTTCAAGATCCAGAATTCGAAACCTTCCCTCCTAAGCCGAAGTGCAGGGAGAGAGGTTGTTTATTAAAGGAGTAGTTCCTTCTATTTCCAGGGGTCATACTGAAGGAGGCAATTTGATACGATAAAAGGAGAAAAAGCATCTGTTGGTATGACGGGGAGGTTTTTTTTCTTCTTGGTGAAAGCTGGGTTGATAATTAGATTTGCGGTTTGAAATCTCCTTTTCCAGTAATGAGCCGAAGATACGCCTGTTGCTTTTGTGAAGGGTTCAGGGACCATAACAGATGTTCGTTAAGATGTTAACGAACCTCATTTTGCCAGGTGTTTTACTTTCTACTAAATTGGGCTAATAAGGATTCGATTCTTTCTTTCTTTCTGGAGAAGAAGATATATGGTTCAGAACTAGCAGTTTCAAGGGTTGTATTTGAAAAAGATTGTTTCCCACCATTTGGGAAAATTGTTATTTTAACAATCTTAGTGAAATTATAAGAAGTTAGTCTGATGGTGAAGAGGAATGACTGTACTTTTACACATTTTATTAGTAGAATTTTTTTGTCTGGTTTGCAATTGCACTCAGATAAATCTTTGTTATTTTACTCGTAATTTGTTACATAGAAAATGTTGAAAGAGAAAAACCATTTCGTACAAGTTTTGGAAAAGCGTGCAAAACTTAATAGTGCGGAATCATATAAACGAAAATGTATCAAACAAATATTAAACATAAACAATAGCGTAATAAATATAAACTATAGTGGAGTACTCAAAAGCAAACTAAGTACAAAGGAAATCTTGATAAAAAAAGTAGAGCGTATGACACTGGAAAAAATGAAACGGTGAGATAAAATACTTAAAATGTCATAGCAATACATCAACGGAAATATGGTCTCACCAAGAGATAAATGAACGAGCTAGAAATATATATATATATATATATATACATGATTAGGGAGAATTAAATTAACAGCTGCAATAACCTAGGGATGGCAGGAAAGATATTTTCCTTGAAGAATAACAAGACATGTAAGACATTTCGAGAGGGTGAATCTGCCCACTTTGAAGAAAACGATTATTTATTGAGTCTATGGGGTTTTAGTTCCGCTGCTTTTGTCCTTTTACTAAAAGGTGTCTACGGTGATTCTGCGATCCTCTCATTCAAATCATTGGCAAGAACATGTCATGGTTTTAATATGTTTTTGTCATATTGCTTATATTTTTACGAAACATAGCGGCAAATCCAGGGTACAGTCTGTTTGAGAGTTAAATAAGAAACTTTTTTTTTTTCATAATTCCTGCTCTGGCTGTTAGTTTAATTTTGAATTTTTATGTCGTATCTTTGCTTCATGATTTGACGGATTCGAAAATTTTTCCGTTATTGTTATTACTCCACTCGCTCTTGGCTATGCAAGATCGAAAACAAGCAGTTCTAAGTTTCCACTAGCGCTTGTAAAGCGATGATGGTGAAAAGCATTTTGGATATCTTTATTTCCACTCCCGCTTCTAGCGTTGACGGTAAAAAAAAAAAAAAAAAAATAAATAAAAATAAATTTAAAAAGAAGATAAATTAATTTAAATTTTGACCTCTTGAATTCAAATTATGTTTTTCGCAATCACGTGTGTGTGTGTGTGTGTGTGTCTGTAGGCGTGTGTGTTTATGTGTGTGGGGGCATGTGTGTTTGTGTGTAAAGAGTATGTGTATGTGTGTAGTTGTGTGTATGAGTGTTTGTGTTGGTGGGGGAAATGTGTATGTGTGTGTAGGCATATGTGTTTGTGTCTGTGTGCAGGCATGATTGTGTGGGTAGTTGTGTGTGTATGTGTAGGCGTCTGTATGTATGCGTGTATGTGTATGTGTTTGTTTGTGGGTGTGTGTGTGTGTGTGTGTGTACGTGCGTGTATGTATGCGTGTAAGTGTAGGACATGGACGCAACCTGGAGACGGTTTTCGCTAGAAGAGCAGCATCGTGAGGTGGACGGTCGACGGTAATGCTGCTGGTGAGAAAATAAAATCATAGGACATCAAAACAGTCAAATGAAAGCAATAAGCAATCGTGATTGCTCAAAAAAAAAAAAAAAAAAACATTTTAAAGCTCATTATACCCATTTGTACTTCCGGCGTTGTTGGTGAAAAACCTTTTGTGACTTGTTCTTCCTAAAATAATTTTTTAGCGTTGATGGTGCAAAACATTTTGTTGCTCTTGAAGCGTTGAGGGTGAAACACATTTTGTGACTCTTTATTCCGACTTCAATTTGTAACGTTGATGGTGCAAAATATTTTGTGGATCTTTATTCCCACTCGTATGTAGCGTGAATGGTACAAAATATTTTGTAGCTGAGTTATTCCCACCCATACTTTAGTAAGCGTTGAGTGTCAAAAACTTTTTGTGGCTCATTAAGTCACTGTTTCGCGATTTATATTAAATAACCCACAGTAATGTTTTTCTTTGATGTGTTCAAAAACTTCACATACAGCCTCGGCGGTTTTCCCTTCCTTGCGTTTTCTTATTTCTTTCGGTTTTTTTTTTTTTTTTTGATTTACTTATTTATTTATTTTTTTTAATGTGTAATAAAGAATTTATGATAATAGATTAAAACAACATTTTCGTTCACTTCAATAAAATTTGGAGGCATTACGACAAAGCAAAATTTGTGCAACCTCAGTTTGCTACGAGGTAACTTATCTTTACTAATAATAAAGCTGAAAATTTGTCTGGACCTCTGTCTGTCTGGATGTCTGGATCTCTGTGACGCGCATAGCGCTTAGACCGTTCTGCCGATTTTCATGAAATTTGGCACAAAATTATTTCGTAGCATGGGGGAGGGGGCTTCACCTCGAAGCGATTTTTAGAAAATTCGATTTTGTTCTTTTTCTATTCCAATTTTAAGAAACTTTTCGAGAGCAAATTATCATAACGTGAACGAATAAATTACCAAAACGTGGACCAGCGAATTACCGTAACGTGGGTGAGCAAATTAACATAGTAAATTGGCGAGAAATTCATCATGCACTATTTGTAAATATACAGGCGAACCAAAAGACCTTTGAATTTTCTACTACGGGCAAAGCCGTGCGGGAACCACTAGTAGCTTCATAAAATTACTTTTGTGATGAACGTGGACTAAATGCAGATTTTGAGCTATTTCAAGATCCCAGTTTTCGATCCGGAAAGAGAGAGAATACACGGGCAGGTGCCAGATGGTCCGACTTTTTAGAATCGTTCGTCCGGAGTTCCTGCCGCACGCCCCCTCTTCTGCTGACTGAAATGGCTGGAGCCTAACCGAATTAGAAACATGACCTTCTAAGCTTTTTGCCCCCTATGAAGAAAGAGGGGGGATCTTCCTGAGGAACATATATTTTTTTAAATAACTGAACCCTGAAGGTCAGCGAAACCACCGACCGAGACCGAATGCTCTTTTAAAGAACTTATTAAAATCGAACGAGTTTTAGGAATGCAGGGGGTTATTTATCGTCTGCATTCCTTCGCAAATGTATTAAAGGAAGCATATGTTCTAACAAATGTACGGGAATGATTTTTTTTTGTGCGGGAAGGGGGGGGGGGGTAAAATTTGTACATG
Source organism: Uloborus diversus (assembly GCF_026930045.1). NCBI lineage: Eukaryota > Metazoa > Arthropoda > Arachnida > Araneae > Uloboridae > Uloborus > Uloborus diversus. The sequence continues at coordinate 62,844,936 of NC_072738.1, forward strand.
AAAATTTAAATGAACTTGAGAATGCAATCGTTCTGTTAGTAGATATTTTTTATAAGAAATGGTGTTGATTAATTAGTTAAAAATATTGTTTTGAAAATCCGTGTCTTTTTAAAACCAAGTTCCATGGCTATAAAAAAAATCAGAGGTTCTCCAGTTGAATCATTATAGTAGTAGTACATTATTTTGTCAAAAGCGAAAAAGAGCCAATAAATAAATAAATGAATAAATCTGTCAACCTCTTGCTGGCAGTTTTAAAGCATGAGAGTTAGCAAAGTTATATAATTACGTTTTGAAATGAATTTAAAAAGCTTTTTAATAAAACGCATTTTTATTATAAAATACTCAGCTTCAATTATTAAATTATTACAGGATTTCAAAATTGTTTTGTTAGAAATACGCTTTTCATACGAAGCAGTCGTCCTATACATCTGAAACATAGAAACAAGAGAGCATCTGAGAGCGTAATTAAAAACTTCGGGTTCATATGTTAAAAAAAGAAAGAAAAAAATAGTATTGCCATTAACTATGAAGTTTCAAGCTGTCGACAGCAAATTCACAAGTTGTTTTACAATGTAAAAACTATTCGGAAACGTTTTTGGAAAATAATGGGCAGCTGATATACCCAATTTCTGCCAGTAACATATCTTGCAATAACCAGGAACGCTTTCCGCTAAAATTCAGTAACCTTCCTGAAATTTTCCAGAAAGCCTCCTGAAAAATTCAGACATTTTTCCCGTTTAAAGACAGTTGTGTCTCTCCATAGAACTTTAGAAAACTTAGATAGTTAGGAACCTTCGTGATTTATCAAAGTACCAAAAGCAATATTGCACACTTGGGCAAAGCTAAGACAGAATCGCAAGTATCAAGAACTTTCCTCGCCTGCTATTATTGCAAAGCTACATAGGATATGGACTTATTTGCTTTCTTGGTGAGCTTATTCAGTCCGGACTGTCTGTAAACGTGCTGAAGCCGATACAAGATATAAATACGCTCTGTTAATCTTTAAACTGGGAGCTAAAAATATTTTTCACAACAGTGAGAAGACTACATTCGTGCAACTTGTAGCAATTCATTAAACTTTTTGACAGTGATACTTTATTTTCAGGAAGTGGATAAAAGCCATTGAAATCCCGAAAAGTTACACGGAAATACACAGTAACGTTTCGGAATTTTTTACAGTGTATTTTTCTCCTCTAAATTTGTTGCTACTGTTTTATCCAATCGTAGATTCATAGATTCATAAAGTCATCCGCCTTTTAAAATTATATTATCTAAATTGGATACAAAACCCTGCAATAGTATTGCATGCATGGTTCTAACAAAGTTATTTTAGGCAAAAAAAAAACAGTTCTTCGCTCGTTCTAAAGCTATTTCCGGTCATATTTTTTAAATTTTATTCAATTTTTTTATTTCTTCATCCTCCCCCCCCCCCCTTCTCTAAGAAAAGTTATCTTTCCTCCAATCAAATAGATTTCGTTCGTATCAAACAGATACTACTCTTCACCATAAAGTTCAACTTTTGAACGATTACAATAATTTTTAATAATTGCAATTTCTGCCATGGAAATGAATTATAATTGGAAGATTGATAGCAAGATAATTATACGATGGAGTATTTTGCTTAAAAACATAAGTTTCATAAATTATCGGCGGCGATTGAATTTTAAAAAAGAAAATTGATTACAGTTTGGGTTGCATTAAAAACTACAATTACCGTTTATTTCTAAAAAGGTGATTGACCTTGACTGTCACAACTTGCTTTTTTTTTCTTATAGAGGAAGGAAAGGTGGTTTTCTCAAAACAGTCTTTACATTGGATGCATGTTAGTTTACTAGAATTGGCAACGTAGATGATGGTAAAAAGTTTTTTTTCAGTGCGTTTTAACAATTCTTTTCAACACGTAAATTGCAACAGCAGGGTTTTTTTTTTTTTTTTTCATTTTTCATATTTATTTCCAGGAGTTCTTTGCTGTTGGATAAGCTTTTATAGTAAATGTTACAAAAAATGAAAATTAACAGAACATGACCGTAGATAAGCTTTGATGATTTTTCATAACTTTCTATTTCGATGATTCGGCTGAACTTTTTTATGTTGAATTTCCCACTCATCTGTAACACAAATCAAGTGCATTTACCTATTTTTTGATCGAAGAGTAATTCCAATGATAAGAAAAGAAAAGCGTTGATCAAAAGGAACTTACGAGAAAACAAGGGTTTCTTCGATCCAATGTTGTACTGTTGGGCTGTAAATTTGATCTGGATTTTTTTTTTTTTAATCTGGCGTGGACCCCACACTACTCACTTTTACGTCTATTAACTAATCGAAGTTTTAATAACTCAAAAAAGAGTGAGAGCATGCACTCATGTGCGAGCTCTAGAAGCAATCCTTCTAGAATGAATAGTTTTTGAAACATTTCCCTACACCAGTGGCGCAGCGAAGCGTGGAGGGAGGGAGGGGGTGAAAACACCCCCCAGGGTCATTGGTTTTAACATAAATGCAAATTCTAATGCAGTAGTTTATGTATATGATAGGGGTTTTGATTTTAAAAAACCCTTCAGAAGGTATTTTGAATCAAAAAATCCCCTCCAGAAGATTTTTTTTTTAAATCAAAACCCCCTCCAGAAGGTTTTTTTCCATCAAAAAACATTACTCCCCTCTCAGAAAGTAATTTTTGATCAAAAAATCCCTCTCAGAAGGTATTTCTGGCTGCGATGGTGCCCTACACATATACACTGTGCGAAAATTCCGTAACATCCCAGATTAAATTCAGGCAAGGTTCCGGGATTTCGCAGGTTTTCATCAATTTCCTGTGAAAATCAAGTATCTTTGTCAAAATGTGAAAGAACCGAAAGTGAAAGAACCTCTGACTTCCGTAGCTCTCCAAGAATTGCTGCCGAGTTAGATGTTATACTTCCATGCAATTCTGTCTGAACTGGGGCTATGGTAATAGTAATGCTATCAAGTTCTCAATGATTCCTCAGAAAGGTCCAGAGATATAACTGGTTGTAACGGGGGAAGTTTAAGTTTCTGAATTCTTCAGGAAGATTACTGAAATATAACGGGAAGCATTCCTGTTTTCTGGAAGATATGTTACTGACAGAAATTTGGCACATTAGATGCCCCTTATTTTCCAGAAACGTCTCCCCATTCTTCCCTCAGCGCAAAGAGTATGCTGAACGTAGAGAATTGTACTTTCAAATGCAAAGAAAATTGATGTCTGTGATCTGATAAATAATCATAAAAACTCCACGAAACGTATATAAAGAACAAATATACGAAACATAGTGCCTTAGAGTAAACAGGGAAACATTTTAAATAATTACACCATTAATTTATTGCGAAACAATGCAAAACAAAAAACATTTTTTTTTTCTTTAATGAAGGCATTAATTTGCTGCCAAAACTTAAAAATAATCTTTCAATGCAAGCTTTATTATAAAATACATTGTAATTTCTGTATGTATTGCGATTTTCAAAGCAAATTTCCCATTAATTTATTTTGAAAAAGATAAGTTATCATAAATATTTCTAATTGCGCCACCTTCTTCTACTGATGTCTATCTAGAAATGAAGAAAACGTTAACAAATAGAACTAGAATTAAGATTCAGAGCGTACTATCTGTTTACGAAATACAATGATACGGAAAAGCAATAAGTTTATGCCTATAAGTAAAAAGAGGAATGATCGCTGCAGCGACGCCCAGTGATTTGGAATTGGATGAAAATATTTTCCTTTGCAAAATGGTTTAGCCTGGTTGTAATATAAAAGAGCGCAATCTGAATAAATAGAAATTGGGGAAAAAATAATAAGTGACTAGAGTAATGAATCGCAATTAAAAGAATGAATTTTTAGGATACGATTGCAACAATTAAGGGTAAGATAGGGCAGAAACTCTGACAAGCTCGAAGAATTTGCCCCGATCAAAATATTATTCTTTGCAAAATGGTTTAGCCTGGTTGTAATATAAAAGAGCGCAATCTGAATAAATAGAAATTGGGGAAAAAATAATAAGTGACTAGAGTAATGAATCGCAATTAAAAGAATGAATTTTTAGGATACGATTGCAACAATTAAGGGTAAGATAGGGCAGAAACTCTGACAAGCTCGAAGAATTTGCCCCGATCAAAATATTATTCTTTGCAAAATGGTTTAGCCTGGTTGTAATATAAAAGAGCGCAATCTGAATAAATAGAAATTGGGGAAAAAATAATAAGTGACTAGAGTAATGAATCGCAATTAAAAGAATGAATTTTTAGGATACGATTGCAACAATTAAGGTTAAGATAGGGCAGAAACTCTGACAAGCTCGAAGAATTTGCCCCGATCAAAATATTATTCTTTGCAAAATGGTTTAGCCTGGTTGTAATATAAAAGAGCGCAATCTGAATAAATAGAAATTGGGGAAAAAATAATAAGTGACTAGAGTAATGAATCGCAATTAAAAGAATGAATTTTTAGGATACGATTGCAACAATTAAGGGTAAGATAGGGCAGAAACTCTGACAAGCTCGAAGAATTTGCCCCGATCAAAATATTATTCTTTGCAAAATGGTTTAGCCTGGTTGTAATATAAAAGAGCGCAATCTGAATAAATAGAAATTGGGGAAAAAATAAAAAGTGACTAGAGTAATGAATCGCAATTAAAAGAATGAATTTTTAGGATACGATTGCAACAATTAAGGGTAAGATAGGGCAGAAACTCTGACAAGCTCGAAGAATTTGCCCCGATCAAAATATTATTCTTTGCAAAATGGTTTAGCCTAGTTCTAATACAGTAGTGTGCATTCTGATTTAATTGGGGGAAAATTAGTTGGAGGCTGATGAAACGCAATTGAAAAAAGGAAGTTTTAGGGTAAGTTTTTAAGAACAACTCTGACAAGCTCGAAGAAATTGAAAGTCTCCAAACAGAACGATTTACTGTATTTTTCCACCAAAATAATACCACTTGTCTTCATCTAAAATTTGACAACGATGGGGAAAATCCACCTTAAAAACAACTTTCCAGAAATGACATAAAGTTACACTGCAGTTCGCTGCAATTAAAAACACAAAATAAATTCTAATAGATAGTGCGAAAAAGACTTACCTTCAATCTCCCCTCCTTGTTTGTGCAGCGGACATCAAACCGCAGCAACAACAAAGATTCATCCTTAAAATTTTACAAGAGCAATCCAAATCTTTTGTGAAAAGCGCGTAGAATTCTTATTTCCTGTTCAGGTGAAGGCACTCTTGCACTTGTGTTGCCACCACATGAAGAACAAAAAAGGGCATTTAATTCTGACAAACGATTCTTTAATCCGTACGTCACTAAAACGAATGTCAGAAGGGCACGTCAGTGACTTCTTAAATCCAAGATTTCGTCAGAATACGATGCAACGAAGAGTAAAGTATAAGTAATGCGTTTTTTAATCCACTTTTTAATGAATAGATTTGAAGCGTTCTATCCTGGCAAAGTACGCAATAATCTGTGAACTTTCACGACGACTTCTTCACACGTGCTTCAAATAAAACTAGTTGGATAACACCTTTTACTTGTTCTTTGGAATGTGTTGTTTTTTTTACTTTCCCTTCAAAAAAGCAAAAGAACTTCGCCGCAGATTACTTGCGCTTAATAAGAGACGAGAGCAGTTGAAATTGTTAATTTTTGAAGGTTATTCCAGTTTTAAATATTTTCTTGGAAATATTTTCTAAAACAGCGAATTTTCAGCAATTTTAAAATGCAGAATTTTGAAGTTTTTAGGAAAAAGCAAGCAAGTACAGAAAATACCAATAGGATGATTTTAAACTTCACAAGCGTTCCAAAGTTATGTTTTTAAATACATCTAATGACTTTAAAATTAACTAAAATCTTCATCACAGATTACCAAAACAAGTGCCAAAGTGAATTGAATAGCCTTTGTACAGATTGCTTCAATTTCTAAACTTTCATTCAATCAAAAGAAGATTTAAAAAGAACAAAAACGCTCCTCTTTTTTTATGTTCTATTAAGAAAACATCAATCTCTTTTTATTCTTCCAAATGATATAATAAGCAATTCCCCATCTATCAAAGTCACTTCCTTTATCCTGAAATAAAAGCGACACAATTCCGTAAGTTTCTTTTTTTTTTTTCCTCTTCAAGTTAGTTTGTATTATGTATTTGAAATGTACTTCAGCAAATAGAGGGGGGGAAAACTAATTGAGCAACATTATAACAAAGTTATTTTCCTTGGTATATTTTTTAAAACTATCTGAAAGAAATAACTTTATGCTGACTTTTTCAAATTCTTATGAAATATTTTTGCTTTTGAAAACAAGGACTTTTACTAGATGTAAGAAAACTCTTATTGCAATACAATGTCTTTCAACATCAATTGCTCTGAATAGTTATTCAAATCACAATTAATTCATTGCTCAGTAATGCATTTTTTTTTTTTTTGTGTGTGAAATATCAACACTCGTAATTTGTCTGTTAAAAAACAACTAAACTTTATCTTTTTTAAAAGAAAATCTGTCAACAGTCAGGTTAATTTAGTAGTGAAACCTTTCAATGATTCCTGATAAGCGATGTTATTCTATGACCAATAGAAAAACTGAATATCGTTAAACAGAGCTTGTAATTGTCTAGGATCAGTGATACTTTTCCAAAGACCAAAAGAAAAGCTAAATATCTTTGAACAGAGTTTGTAATTGTCTAGGATCAGTGACACTTATCCTACGACCAAGAGAAAAACTAAATATCTTTAAACAGAGATTGTAATTGTCTAGGATAAGCTATACTTGTCCTACGACCAAGAGAAAAATTATCTTGAAACAGAGCTTGTAATTGTCTAAGATCAGCGATACTTATCCTACAACCAAGAGAAAATCTAAAGAGCAAAGCTTGTAGTTATCTATTTTGGTAATCTGAATTGATTTACACTAAGCACTTGTATGAATGGAAATTGAAAAATCACATGTTTATGAAAGATCTAACATGACATGATTACGGGGAAGTTATGCGGAATATGTTGCAAGTGCAAAAGGCACAGAATGCTGAATCGTTGTCATTCATAAATTCCAGTCTGGCGAGATTTAATGATACATCCCGGTTAAATTTTCTTTCACGCTTTCGAATGATTGCCAAACGTATTGGTGATTTGACGAATTATTCAATGAGCGATGCGCAGCGTTCACTACTGCAGTCATAAATTACAGCAATCAATCAAAGTGCCAAGTCGCTCCTTCGAAACAGAAACAAGTTGAAAAGTAAATGGAACACACACAACACGAAGAGAGAGAGAGTCGGTGGTAATTCGAACGGCGATTTTAAATCGAGTTTTCAATCAGCATTTCAGTGACTGTATAATGAAGCGAACTTGTCAGCGGGGTGGTTGTCATCGAAGTTCTAGCACACGGTACACCGCAAGTCGTCCGAATCCATCACAGAAGTTCGCGTCTCGGAGTTGGTAAACACACTCTTATTGGCGGAGGAAAGTTTCCCGAGGAGCCGGGAGAGGACAGCAACCGGGCTCTCGTCGGATCTGTTCACGACTGTTGGGGCAGTTGGGGTGCCTCTGATTGCAGGGTGGGGTGCGGAGGTAGGGTCACGTGATCTCTACAGGTGGGATTACGGGGAGAAGAAGAGCCTCCGCCGCCCCTCCGCGCAGAAGCTTTTTGTCAAGCAGGACGTCAGTTTTTTCTCCGTTTTTCAAGTAGATTTTTTCTTTTTGTTAGATTTGCATAACTTCGACGTCCGTGAGCGCTTGCGATCGGAATTGCATCCACTGGCTTCGACAAGCCCCTGCTGACTGCTGTTGGTGCCAGGGCCGTCGTTTAGAGGGGGTCAACAGGGGCGCGCCGATGGGAGGTCACTGTGACCTTTCAAAAATATCCTTATTCGTTAAATTTTGTTTGATGATTCGGAAAAATGATCGTCATTCGACAAAATTTGGAATGCTACTCGGGAATATTCTCATTATTCGGCAAAATTTGGAGTTCCATTCGGCAAATTGAGAATTTTCGCCCTTCCAATAGTTTAAGTATAGGGCACCCCTAGGGGTCAAATACCCTCCCCACCTCCCGGCTTTAAAAAACTTATGTTATTACCAGGCCTCGACTAACTCAAAGTAAGGCTCAAGGCCCATAAAACTTTGAAGGCCCTTCTCTCTGTTCTTTCACCTAAAGTCAACACACAATGTTTTTTAATCTTCGCAATGAGGGTGCTAGTAGCTCTTGCGGGGCTCTTGTAAATAGCCCAGAAGGACCCTGCACAATTGCACTGCATGTACATGCCTTGCATCGAAACTGCTTTTTTATACTCATTTTATTTCTAAAACTTGTATAGTTCAATTAAATAAAGAAGAGCTTATTGCCCCTCCCCCTCCACACACAAATATTCAAAAGAAAAAACTAAACCATTTAAACTAAACATTTCATTTTTCAGTCTTTTCTGTTTCATTAGTCAGTTTATTTGTTGGGGAAAAAACTATACTTAACTTGAGATGAAAGTCTCAAAAAATAAAACTTTCTTACTCATATAAAACCAACTACGAAAGGAAAACACTAAAAGTATCGAAAAGGTTTTTTTTTTTTCAATTAATAAATCATTAATTTTCATGTATTTTATCCAAAATACATGACTCTTCAATGCTATGCATAGTCTTTTAATCGCTTCGGGGCCCCTTAGGAAGATGCAGTCCCAGGCCACACTGTAAAAAAATTCCGAAACGTTACTGGGTATTTCCGTGTTACGTTTCGGGATTTTAATGGTTTTTATCCACTTCCTGGAAAAATCAAGTATCATTGTCAAAATGTTTCCTGAATTGCTACAAGTTGCACGGATGCAGACTTTTCACTGTTATGAAAAATATTTTTAGCTCCCAGTTTAAAGATTAACTGAGCATATTTATAAAGTGCATCGGCTTCAGTTCAATTACGGCACGTCCATGCTCATTAGGGTGGATCGAAAAAAATGAAATTTCGAATCTTAATTTGGAATTCCCACCAAAAGCTGTGCATGTGTAAGAACAATACACATGTAAAATATTATCAAGTTTGAATAACTCCTTGAGGGTCCTACCAAGACTTGAATTTCTCCAAAAATAGGAAAAAAGGTCAATTTTTCCAAAATTTTTATGAAAATAATAAGGTTGAAAATTTTTGTTCTAATACCATTAAAAGGCTTCCTTTTAACATGCTTTTCATGTATCTTCAAAACATTCTTTGCAGTATTAGGTTCGCACACAAGTTCGTAAAATTTCGTGAAATTTCCAAAAACTGACTTTTTTCAAGCTTTTTTGCACATTGCAATATTTTTTCCTTTTAAAGTCCTTTTTTTTTGCAATCACTGTGCAGAATGCAGTTTTAAATGGAAATGAAATTATACTTCATTACATTAACAGCCTAGCACCTACGACAAGGAGCGTAATTGCTTCAAACTGGACCAGTGGTAAATTGTCGCACCTGTCTAGCAATTTACCTATTGGTCCTGCGAAAATTCACATGGACCAGCATGGACCCATGGGTTGTTTCACCATCAAGTAATGTGAACAAGGTGACGCAAAGGCTGCTCGCTCGCATGCAGTTCGCAAATTAACCATGGGACAGAATGTCCAATTTTATTCTCTATGGCCGCAATTGCACCGTTCTTTTTTCTGGTATTCGTGGGCATGCCATCACAGTCAAAAGCTAAAAGATCCTTAAGGCTTAAACAAATTTTCTGTTCAAAAATCACATTGCTGTCGCGACATATTTTCCCGTTCCAGAAGTTGATGTCACATGACCCAAATAAAGAGAATTGGGATTTTCAACCATGGATTCCTCGCTTATGGTTCTTCTATGGTATCTGTCCCCAACCATTTCTTTTGTCATAGTTTTGTCTTTTCGGCTATCGAAAAATGTACTTTTCAAACCCTTTCATTTCTAGTTTGCAGGTTTTGAATAGAAGCACTTACTTCGTCTGTGACACCTGTGAAACTTCTGTCGCTGTCTTCGAATTTTATTCCTATCAACGACTTTAGAGCGATTATTATTTGATACAGGAACAAAATCCTGTAATGTTTCTTGAAGCAATTGCTGCAGCACATCGCACATCTGCCAGAAATGTCGTACTGGTAGCACACTGTTGATAGCGTTGGCAGAGAAAGCCTTATTTGTTCCACCTCTGAAGTGACATCAACACCAAAAGATGTTGATGACTCTGTTGGCGGGAGTATAGCCGTTGCAAATTTTTCTTCTTCTGGAATTGAAACAAAACTTTGCTGTTCCTCATTAGTGTTATTACAGCATCTCGTTACGTACGTGAAAATCTGAAAAAAATATTGATCCTGTCATTCAACGAAATGCCTATTTTTGCCACCCGTAAAAAAATTTCTGAACTGTGATCACTGATGAACGAAGTACATCTGAGAACTGGGTTTGCGAAGATTTTGAAGGCCAGACAAGTGGCTTCTGTGGTTTGAGGTCAAAATGTCGCCACCGAAATGTCGCGGGACAAAATGTCGCGGCCAAAATGTCGCCGGTCCAAAATGTCGCCGGGCCGAAATGTTGCTTGTCCAAAATGTCGCCAGGCCAAAATGTCGCTTGTCCAAAATGTCGCCAGGCCAAAATGTCGCCGGGCCAAAATGTCGCCGGGCCGAAATGTCGCCGGTCCAAAATGTCGCCGGGCCAAAATGTCGCCTGTCCAAAATGTCGCCGGGCCAAAATGTCGCCGATCCAAAATTTTGCCGGCCCAAAATGTCGCCGTACCAAAATGTCGCCAGTCCAAAATATCGCCGGGCCAAAATGTCGCCGGGCCAAAATGTCGCCTGTCCAAAATGTCGCCGGGCCAAAATGTCGCCTGTCCAAAATGTCGTCGAACCAAAATTCGCTCATTCAGTTGGTAAGAAAAATGCAAATGTACAAAAATGCTGTTTAACACCAAATTTGCAGAATAAATGATTACTGCCTTTAATGAATGTCTTCGTTAAAAATGGGACTGAACTAACTGAGTTTCTTGATGAATTCTAAAAAGATTATTTCGTTTTGATTCGCAACTCTCGGCTGTTTTTCAGCAAACAAATAGAATACAAGCGTTACGTTATCTTATTTCTTGTGACTCGCTATCTACCAACTGTAAAACGTTCTAACGGCGTTCAGTTCTGACGTTCGAAAAATTTTTTAAAACTTTTCTTCAAGAATAGTGTGCGTTTGTATGTGACCGATTTTTTGGGGCCATTCTACGTCAAAACCTGTGGTAAGAATTCGAACGATACCCGCAAATACCCATATATGATTTAGGGCTGCGTGGTTTTTTTGCGTCAATTCGTTCAAGATAGTGGAGCAACTGAACGTTTTCATCGATATGCGTGACTGTCATTGCTCCAAAAATGATGAACGGAATCAAATAAAATGTTAGGAAGCAGCAGGGGGACAGATTTTGGGGCCAATAACACCAGAGGGAGGGTGGAGCAATCGAATGTTTTTTTTTCCTTTCTTTTTTTTTTATCTGTGACTGATATATCTCAAAAAGTAATACAGTAGACCCTCGTTTTCAGCAGGTTTATTTTACGCGGTTTCGATTATACGCGGTTGAAGATTTGACACCTTTATTTTATTTACGCAGATGAGTTTCGGTTTTACGCTGATGCGGCAATGCAAACAGGTAACATTTTCCTCTCTTTCAAAACCCAAGCTCCTATATATTGCAGATTACTAGTAACTAACTGCATTTTGGCGTGCTAATAATCGAACTTGGGTCCTTGGAGACATTTTATGCGATTGGTTCCTGAGCCTTTTCCATTATAGAAGTAAAGTGATTAAACTCACACAGTTCAGAACTCACTGGAAGAAGAGCTTTTAGGAGTGAAAAAGGAGGTCAAAACCAACGAGGATACCTACTCCGGTGACACACAACCAAAAACGCTCACATTGAAAATTTTGAACCATTCGTAGACAATAGAAATAATCTTTTTTCTGATTTGTTAGTAAAGGAAGATTTTATCAAGGAAATGACGCAAGTGGTCATGGATACGTTAATGCTCAGCAAAGAATTAGAGGAAAAATTCTTAATGACTACCAAAAGACTATCATAGCCAGCTCTTCTTCATAAACAGAACACGAAATTAGTTTGTTTTCTTTATGCATATTATGCATAAAAATCGATTTAAGTACACATTAAACTTTTCATACAATTAGTCATCACTAGAATGAAGTATTTTTTTTATCTACGGAACCTAATCCCTATTTTGAACCCATTCCCTATTTTTGATATTAGGTCTCAATTTACGCGGTTTCAATTTACGCAGCATTTCCGTGGAACATAACACCCGCGTAAAACGAGGGTCAACTGTACAAGGGTTAAGACAAAATGTGGTCTACAGGTATATCTTAAAGGGCGAGTTGCTCATTTATTTTTGGCTTCAGTCATCCCAAAAGGATGGATCACCGAATATTTTTAATCGTTTTATGTGACTGCTATATCTCAAGAAGTAATGCGAGGATTCATACAAAAATGTAGTATGCAAGTGAAATTAAACGAAAACAAGCCTTATTTTCGTTCTAAGTTGAGTTTCGTAATCGTTTACGTGAGTCAGTGTAATTAAATAAACAATGAAAAATATACTGAATTTAAATATGAGAGGTTGAGCAAGATATCAATAAAATCCAAATTAGCCGTGTATTCCTCTCATTTTTGTAGCACTTTAACTAGCGTGAGTGTTAAATAAAAACTGAGTTTGCATTCTTATACAATTTGCGTAGTAAAAATTCAATAATTAAAACAGCAATTTTTTCTGAGAGGGAAAAACTTATTTGTTTATTATTATTATTATCAGTATTCTTTTCTTTCTGAATTACCAAGCTATATTGAGCTAGAACTATTACTTTTTGAAACTCATTTTAAAAATAAGTCTAGGTCAAAATTGATCTGAATAATCTCATTGATATCAGTTATTTCACCCTACATTGTGAAAGTTTTTCTTTTCTATTTAAAATTGGAAAATGTGATTCAGCTGACAAGCGCTACTTCGCAAGCATGAAAGTATCCTCTTGAAAACCTCTAATAAAATAGCTGTTCTGAAATTGTCCCCCTTGATGTTCTATCGAATATATAAATTTCATGAATGTTGAGAATTGAAAATATTTGTCATCGCGTAGAGTCGTTTTTCAAAAATCTGAGTGAAAGACACCTGTTTTAGCAATTACGGGTTTCATTGATTTCAAAAGATTTGACGGTGAAGATTTCGACGTAATTTCAGAATTTTACTCATAAGACACAGTTTCCACGGCAATAATCTGTCATCTCTGTTAAACATTTGTTTTGCTGTCCCAAAATCCCGATCGCAAAGGACATACAAATGTCCTCTCAGAGGAAGGTCTCGAGCAGTCTTGTTAAACTTCTTCAGTTTCATTTCCAGAAAAACAGAAAAAGTCTCAGAACAGTTTTAATCTTACTTTAACCAACGTATATCTCACTAAAAACGTGCAGTTGTTTTTTTTTTTTTTTTTTACAGTTCTTAGGGTGATGTTAAAAAAAATCTATGAGAAAATTAAATTTCATTAAGATACCTTTCTACTTGATTTCCACCCTGGCCCGTGATTTCGAATTTTTCTAGTGAAAGGGGAGAGGGAGGATAACGGGCATATAACCAATGCAAATTTCATAGGATTGCTATAAAAAGCACTTCCACTTGTATATATATATAAAAAAAAATCAAAGTCGGGGGCCATTCCGCCTGATCCCCTAAATTACTGACTTGTCGCTAAGGTAATAATATGCTAGAGTGAAGGAGTTATTTGTTTTTACTTCATTACGCCAAAAAATACAAACCGCCTATTCTCTTGCCATATTCACATAGCGCCTCACTATTCTTTCATTCGCCTTTAGAACAGTTTAGTTTTACTTCCATACCAATTTTTTGTCTGAATCCTTGCGTTACATCTTGATCCTTTGCTTTACATCTTGAGTATTATTATTAATCAGATTAAACGAGAAAGAGAAATCCGTTGCAGCAGCCTTTCGCATTTTTACGTTCTTAATACAGAAACGTATACAGAAAAACGTATGTTTTTCTGAAAACTATTAATTTTCTGGAATTAATCTGATGCTTACGAATTAAGACAGGAGAAAACGTTTGGAATTTTTGAAGGAACTTACTTTGAAAGGCAATTAATATTCTTTCGCAACTTTTATGCTGAAAAGCATCGACGTACATTTAAATTTTTCGTACCAATTGAACTAGCGAATTTTGGGCCGGCGACATTTTGGACCGGCGACATTTTGGACTGGCGACATTTTGAACCGGCGATATTTTGGACTGGCGACATTTTGGGCCGGCGACATTTTGGGCCGGCTACATTGTGGACTGGCGACATTTTGGACTGGCGACATTTTGGACTGGCGACATTTTGGGCCGGCGACATTTTGGACTAGCGACATTTTGGACTGGCGACATTTTGGGCCGGCGACATTTTGGGACGGCGACATTTTGGGCCGGCGACATTTTGGACCGGCGACATTTTGGGACGGCGACATTTTGGACCGGCGACATTTTGGGACGGCGACATTTTGGACCGGCGACATTTTGGGACGGCGACATTTTGGACCGGCGACATTTTGGACCGGCGACATTTTGGGACGGCTACATTGTGGACTGGCGACATTTTGGACTGGCGACATTTTGGGCCGGCGACATTTTGAACTGGCGACATTTTGGACTGGCGACATTTTGGGCCGGCGACATTTTGGGCCGGCGACATTTTGGGACGGCGACATTTTGGGCCGGCGACATTTTGGACCGGCGACATTTTGGGACGGCGACATTTTGGACTGGCGACATTTTGGGACGGCGACATTTTGGACCGGCGACATTTTGGGACGGCGACATTTTGGGACGGCGACATTTTGGGACGGCGACATTTTGAGACGGCGACATTTTGGGGCGGCGACATTTTGGCCGCGACATTTTGGCCTGCGACATTTTGGCCGCGACATTTTGGGCGTATACCGGCTTCTGTTCATGCAGATATAAGAGAATTCTATAATTCAAAGATTAACTTTAATGCATCAGACTACTATGATGTTATCAACCGGCAGGAATGTGCAATAACTGCCACCCCTCTCCTATTTTAGCTGGCCTATGTAATTAAAATATTCAACAACTGATTAAAAACACCAACGCCGATTTTGCGTTCGATTAGTTCCCCTGTCACACGCAGGTCGTGGAACGCTGTGCTAATATGGTGACAGAAGCTTCTTTGTGATTAGTCAGTTGGCAAAAGATGGCTTCATATGAACAAAAATCAAACCTCAAAGTATCGTGTCATCATTTGAATCAAAAATTAATTTCAAAGCGGTTTTATGAATGGATGGGACAAACTGACTGATTGAATTCTGGGCTGTTAATATAATCAAGTTTAACTTCACTTCCGTTTAAAACTGCATTCTGTACAAGCATTGTAAAAAAGAAAACTGGACTTTAAAAGAAGAAATATTGCAATGTGCAAAAAAGCTTAAAAAAAGTCAATTTTTGGTTAATTTCGAGAAACTTAAGGGCTTATGTGCGAACTTAATGGAGTAAAGACTGTAAATATTTGGGAAGAAACATGAAAACAGTGTTCAAAGGAAGCATTTTAACCGTGTTATAGCAAAAATTTTAAACACTAGTATTTTTCATAAAAATTTTGGAAAATTGACCTTTTTTTCTATTTTTGGAGAAATTTAAGCCTTGGTAAGAACCCTCAAAGAGTTGTTCAAACTTGATAATATTTTACATGTGTTTTGTACTTACATATGCACAGCTTTTGGCAGGTATTCCAAATTAAGATTCAAAATTTCGTTTTTTTCGACCCACCCTATGCTTATTAAGCTCCCAAAAGGAGCGATTAAGTGTGGACTACTTTGCTTTGCAAGAATTGGAGGTGGGTGAAATTCTCGTAATTAACTTGCATTTCTGGCTTAGCTTCAGTTATGTTTACAATAATGCTCTTGGAACTTCCTTTATAAATCAGGAAGATGCCGAGCTATTATATTATACACTAGTGGTACCCGCACGACTTGAACCGTAATAGAAAAATTAAGAGGTCTTTTGGTTCGCCTGTATATTTACAAATAACGTATGGTGAATTTTCTCGCCAATTGGCTGTACCCATGTTACGGTTCCACGTTATGATAATTTCGTATCTCACCAATTGGCTTGTGCCCATGTTACGTTTCCACGTCATGATAATTTCGTAATTTACTCGTCCATCTTATGAAATTTTTGTTCTTAAAATTGGAATAGAAAAAGAACCGCATCGAATTTTCGAAAAATCGCTTCGTGGTGCACACCTCCATGCTACAAACTAACTTTGTGCCAAATTTCATGAAAATCGGCCGAACGGTCGCTATGCGCGTCACAAAGATCCAGACATCCAGATATCCTCCGGACAGAGAGACTTTCAACTTTATAATTAGTAAAGATTCCTAAGTTTACTTTAATTTTCCAGACACACCACTGGTTTTTAACGGAAAGATTTCTGAATTCCTCAGGAGGGGGGGGGGGGGCTTCCAGGATAACTTCAGGAAGGTTACCGAATTTTAGCGGAAAATATTCCTGGATTCTGCAAGATATGTTACTCGCAGAAATTGGGCACATCAGCTGCCCATTATTTTCCAGGAAAATTTCTGAATCGTTTTTACAGTGTTTATATCAGCAAACCCGAAATGTACTTTATAGGTAACCCTGCTAGAAGTGATTTTGGGTTGTTCCTTAACATTTTAGAATAACTTTGATATTAATTTGACTTTCCCTAGTTTCTATGGTATATGTTGATGTAAAGTCTCGTAACTGGTTTTCACTGCAATGGAGTCGTTTCCAAAATTTTAAAAGTACTTTTTTTCTGAAAGAGCATGCTTAAAAACATGGGATTTGACCATTTTTTAAATAATTTGTTTAAGTTTAATACTTAAAAAAAATACTTAAATCGGAGCGCTTTCATTGTTTACGCTTCTGCCGATGACATCACAAATGGTGAAATGCCATTCAGTGTTGCCATTCACAGAGCAAAATTTTCAATTCACATCTTTACTCACGTGTACGCGTTTCTTCAAATATCTCGAAAACTCATTTCTGCAGATATTGCCGTTTACCTGCACACGGCAGTAATGCTAACGCAGGATAGTATGAGGATTTTGATAGTAAATAAATATTACTGCATAACATTACTTCAAACATTGCCAATGCAGTTTATGAATTTTATTCAAGAGTTGGAGGAGTTAGAATCCCTATAACTGCAGGTATGCCCCTCTTCCTTGACGGTGGCATCCATATCTACCGGAATCGACTTTATTTGAACCTAATTTGTACCTGACCCTGTAGACGTTACACAATTCTCTTTGCAAGACAACATCCAGCATTCAGATCCTGGCATTAGACTCTTGACGTCTTGAATTCAAATTATGTTTTTACTATGATTGCGATAGGAGCAATTTGTAAAAAAGAGAGACCCAACGAGTACGGTCCTATCGCAGTTCGTGATTGCGAAAAACAAAATTTGAATTAATGATATCAAAGTTTAAATTGATGCCAGAGGACTGGCGGTTTTTTTTTTTTCTTTTTTTTAAATTTCTTATTTTAATCTGGATTACGAAATATAAGACTTGAATTTGTCAGAAACAAATTCAAGTCGATTAATTATTATTATTATTTTTTTAATGTTTTCACATGATACGCATTACGTCCTTTTCTAACCCCGCGAAAAGTTTTGAAATGACGAAACTGCTTATAGGACAGCACAGCTGCAATCGAAACCATTGCTACAATACATCACTTTAATGTTAGACGCTGCAGTTTAAGTATATTTAATTGACCCGTAATAGATTTTTTGCGTGACGACTTTAAAAAAAGACACATTCCACAGATGAAGGTCTACCACTAACATACTTCATCATTAAAAAATAAATAACTGAACCTTTTTTTTTAAAACTGTGAAAAGGTCAAACCGTCAGCGTAGCGATTCAAATGAAACGAGTTTTCGTCATTTTTGTTGTACTATCTGATACATTTAGGTCACCGAAGTGCAAAGAAATGTGGTAGCTGAAACCAGTCTTCGGGACAAATTGAAGAACAGAAAAACCCTTTAATTTCATAAGGCATTCTCCAATTTGCTGATAGATTTCTTCCTTTTTTTAAGAGAGTTTTTTCGATTGAAAGAGAACTAATGAATCTCTTTGTGTGTATAGGTTATAACGAATTATATTTCTGGAACTAGAAATTAAAAAAAAAATGCTGAGGGGCTGGTGTATGACAGGATGATCATTGTAATAAAGCAACGAATCGCTTACTTTTTGTACGCAAGGTAGTGGAATATATTTCAGGAACTAAAAGCACTCACGTAAAAGGTTTTTTAAATGGCTATGGTAATAAAGCAATTAATCGCTCATATACTTACAACATTCGACGAAATTTGCTTCTGGTTAAAACTGAATTCGCTGGTTTTATAATACTTGTGATGAAGCAAGCAATGACTTTTCGCAGAACAATGTCGTTTATGAAATCTGTTTAGGGAGCGTCTACAAATGATGTCACGCACTGAGGGAAGGGGAGGGGGGGGGAGGCTCGTGAAATTACGACAGTTTGCACGGGCGACCCGATGGGAGGTCACGGGACGTCACTGTGACCCCACTCCCTCCCCCAATAAATTTTCCTTATTCAGTAAATTTTGTTTGATGATTCGGAAAATTTGAAGATATAATTTCCTTGCTTACTCCGAAAAATTATTAGGGTAAAGTACTCATGTTTCGTCTTTTCCCTTTTTTTTTTTTCCAATGACACGTACATAAGTGCACGCACCAATTTTTTAGAGTTATTAAAAAGCATGAATTATTTAATAGATGCAAAACGAAGTTAGAGTGGTGTCCACATCAGATTTATTTCTTTTCAAAATTTGAATGCCTCATCAAAGTATATATTCTTTGGATATTTTAGTGCATTGGCCTAATTATCCATTTAGTGATGCTTTGTTGATCTGATATTTGTTACTTTGAAATTCCCAATGCTGATGAGTTCGATCTCAAAGCAGTCGTTTCTTGCCATTGGCTTTTTGAATCTTTTCCCCTGCGTTCAAAGTTTTCTCCTTTTTTGTGCTTTTTCTTGAATTAATTTAGCATCTCCTGGAGAAGCGACAATAAAATACTAGTGTTCAAAATCAGAAGAAGAAAGATTTGAAGGGAACTGATCGAAATATGTGAGAGGAATGTACTTTACTCTGTTACTTTTGATGTTTATTTCTTCTTAGAGAAAATTAAAGAACCGAGTCAAAAATTCTTGATAAATTTGTAGCACTTTTTAAAATATGATAAATTGACTCCAAAAATCCCGAAAACTTTTTCTCGATAATTTTCCCTGTTTAGAAAGCTAATTAACCTGGGTTTTTTTTTCCCTTAATTTTTTTACTTCCTTTTACAAAAAAGGAAGTATTGTATTCGCGAAAAAATTTTCACTCAAAAATCGGCCTTAATTTCCATTTTGCTCACCCCCGAATGAATTTTTTTTTCGACTCGACCAAACATGGATATGTGCCTAAGAACGTATAGACACGCGAAATATCAATTTTGACGATTCCCGAGTCAGTTACAACGAGTTTTCTCGTGACGTCTGTATGTACGTATGTATGTATGTGCGTATGTATGTCGCATAACTCAAGAACGGTATGTCCTAGAAAGTTGAAAATTGGTACGTAGACTCCTAGTGGGGTTCAGTTGAGCACCTCCTCTTTTGGTTGCATTCGGGCGTTTCTAAAGGGATCCCCTTTTTGGGAGGAAATCAATGTTAATTTCGATGTAAACTCAAGTGGTGTTACAATTTGGCGGACACTTGGCGATATATCGCCAGTCTTTTGGTCGCCAAGTTTTGTCGGAAACTTGGCGACAAATTTGGCGGTTTTTTTTTTGGTCAATCACGAGCTTATTGCTTTCATTTGAGCGTCCTTGATGTCCTATTCCTATTCCTATTCAGAGTCACAACTGACTACAACTGTATTTATGTCGAGGACTGCATACTAAGTGCCTTGTCTCCATTATTTTATATACCGATAGATGGCAGCACCATCACCGGATCGAACAGTTAATGAGAATTTAGAACTAGTCCAGGAGCTAGTCCTTGATGTCCGGTTCCTTTTTCAGAATGGACCAGGGGCCTCTACAGCACCGCCGTCCACCGGAGGATGGAGCTGCAGCTCCTCTGGTCCAAACCTCCACTAGCAGCACTGTCCACCGGAATCCCCTCCTCCAAGGCGGTGGCGTCCATGCCCTGCATACGCACACTCCTACATACACACACGTCTACACACAATCAAGTCCTTACACACATACACACACGTAACCGCCCAGGAGGAGGGGCAGGCTTGGGAGTACATGAGCCGTTTCTAGAAACAATAGTCTCCAATGAGTAGGGTCCTGTCGTAACTTGTGATTGCGAAAAACATAATTCGAATTCAAAGTGTCCATATATATATATATATATATATATATATATATATATATATATATATATATATATATATATATATATATATATATATATATATATATATATATATATATATATATATATATATATATATATATATATATATATATATATATATATATATATATATATATATATATATATATATATATATATATATATATATATATATATACGTATATATATACTAGGGTGGTCCTTATTTTCGAAGTTGCAGATATTTTACGCGACGCCCCCTCAATTTGTTCCATTGTACAAATAAATGATCCTTGCAAAATTTTAAGCCAATCCATGAATATTAACACGTGCCCCTAGGGCCCCCTTTTTTGAGTTTCGAAGAAAAAATTGCGGATTTTCTCATTTTTATGTAAAAATATTCTAACTTTTTACATTTAAAGTAATTTTGAACCTCAACAGGTGCTGCTACTTCCCGACCGAACATTCTCTCACTTTCATTCTGTAAAATTTAACATGTTACAGAGAATAAAATGTATACCAATGGCCTTGGGTCAAGCGTACCGCTCTTCTGCGCTTGTTCCAATCAAGCGGCAGGGGGAACGTTTCTTCCCATCAAGATGGACACAAGGGATTCTATAGGCCATTAATGAATGACCTAGGCCATTAATGAACGATCTTTGGCTACAAATTGCATCCTCCAGGCTTTGGGGGGTGTTGATTTACGAAATTCTCTGTGTATGTAACAGGTGTGGCAAATAGAGTCGTAAGGTTTCAATGCTATAAGTAATTGCAATTATATTTTAATTCGCTGTTCTTTAGATATAAACATACCTACATGCTTATGCATTTTTTAATATTTAAAATATAAATTTCGAAAAATCCTCGATTACTCCTAACATAAAAATATACTGTATTTTCCATAGCTAAAATATAAATTTAAAAAAATATATATCCAGATTGGAACAATGTAGAAATCTATACTTTAAATTAATTTTCTTCTATTTCAGTACATAGTCCTTTATTATTATCAAGTTCTTGCGATTCACAAGATTTAGAAACCGAAATGGGTATCTATCCTAACCTGTTGAACTTTTGTTTTCTACAGCTGGTCTACCACAATGTAAAAAAGCTTGACAACTATTGATATCTGCTCGCCTTTCATCACTGTTAGACAAATGCCATATTAGGGATAAAGATGTTGTTCATTTATTTACAGCCTATGTAAATGCAGTAAATTTAAATCCAAATGACCTAGTGATCAATCGTACATTCCTTAAGAGAGCAAAAGAAAATCTTCGAGAGGTAAAATTAAATTTCATGAATTTAAATTTAGATTTTGTAGTTATTCACTGGGATACGAAGGTACATCCAGATGTAACTGGAAAAAGAACGCCGGCAGGATTACCGTGATAGCTTCAGGTCCTAATATTGAACAGCTACTCGGAATTCCTTAGATATTTCTTCAGTTGAATACGATATCTTAGATGATTGCTCTTTATTGCTAACTGTTCTAGCTGTAGTCTTTGATACAACGACTTGCAATACGAACCGTATAAGTTGTGCATGCAATTTTTAGAGCAAAAACTGAACGGTAATACATTACATTTGGATTGCCATCATCATGCACTTGAAATCGTACTGCAGAGTGTGTCCTTAAAGAAGTTCTTGACTTTCTGAGTTCTAGATCCGATATTCAATTATTTAAGCGCTTCAAAATTTTGTGGAAAGATCTCCATCATTCAGAATGATTGAATCATTCTGAACTTGAGATTGAAGTGTACTTGAGAACTGATTGAAATGTCTTGATTGAAGTGAAGTGAACTGATTGAAGTGAAGTGTACAACTGATTGAAGTGTACTTGATTGAAATGTTATAAGTAACATTTCAATCAAGTACACATACCACTTAAATTCTAAAAGACGAAGTTGATGACATATTATTGTTCGTAAAAAGCGGAATTGAGAAAGATAACAGAGAATTCTCATAACTTGTAATAATATTTCCTGCTGAATTTCCTCCAACAGGGACATGTTTTCTGCAACCTGGAGCTTATCCCTGAGCCACATGGATGGCAAAAGGAATTTTTGTTTGAAAATTTTTATGTTTAGGGAACAATATAATTGACCTTACATGAAAAGAAAGCCCTTCAATGCTGTTTTACAAAGCTGTTTTACAATTAAATGCTGTATGAAGATATGGTTTTTCGCAGCAACCTAATCGAGGCTCCTTTGAATAATATAATATGTCTGAAAAACTAGCAGCGTACAAAATGACGACAAACATGTAGCAGAAGCAGTGATTGGAAAATTCATAAATCACTTATGGTATTTAGGGGATAAACTAGTAGCTTTGTTCATATTGGATGAAGGAATTAACTTTGAAGATAGGAAAAGACTTAGTCCAAAAAATGCTTGTGATAAGGAAGACGTGTCTGATGACTATTTAACAAATTTCAGATAACAGTAGATGATTTGGAATACTTTCTTAATAAAGATCTTCCTCTTTGTAGAATCAATAAAATTGTTTGATAAGTTACAAATACTAAACGATTTATTCCTCTTTGATCCTGATTCACGGCAAAATGAAGGAAGCTATTTAAAGGGAAGAGATATTGTTAAAATACTGAAAATTGTGAATGTTACAACTGAAAGAGGAGCACAATTAATCGAAGGATTTCACAACTAATTTACCAAATACGAGTCACAAAGCAATTTATTTTACAGACTGTCCAAAACAATCGGAAAAAAATACACTATCGAGATACACTGAGAAAAGCGTAAGATTAAGGCGAGTTTCTAAAGCAATATTTCATTCTTATTCAACGTAAAATCTTTAGATGATATAAAGATTAATTTAAAAGATTAATTTTAGTGCTACCTCACTGTAAAAATATTTTGCAAACCTCGGAAAAACGATGTACTGGGTCTGAAGTAAAAACTCGCAAGATTTGTGAGAAAATTATCAAAAGTGTTAAAGTTCAACGGCCTAGGGGCACGTGTTATTATTGACCGATCGAGTTCAAATTTTGCACACGTTACTTTTTATTATAGTGTCACAAAACTAGGGGGCGTCACTTGTTGAATTCCGAAATTTTTTTTTCCCCATATAAATAAGGACCACCCTAATATATTCATATACATACATATATATATATATATATATATATATATATATATATATATATATATATATATATATATATATATATATATATATATATATATATATATATATATATATATATATATATATATATATATATATATATATAGTCCAACCATGGATTGTATGGAATATTCAAACGACCAGCTGAGACGAATCTATCTGAATAAGGGGGAAAAGTAAAAATTTGATGCTTGTATTCCGTTCATTTGAATGAGACTCTGCTTCTGCAAAAGCTGGCATCGCTAAAAATAATAGATTTGTCCATTTCCGGCTCTAAAACGGATGTTTGTCTTTCCATACAATCCGTGGTCAAATAGTATATATATATATATATATATATATATATATATATATATATATATATATATATATATATATATATATATATATATATATATATATATATATATATATATATATATATATATATATATATATATCTTTTTTTTTTTTAATCTGGTTTCACTTTGGCCACTGTTGGTGATATTTAGAGAGTAAACTATTGAATGACATTAAAATTACCGATAATGGGAAATTGACATTAAACTGGAATAAAAGAAAGTCATGTGAGGCACACATCAGCTCGTTTTTTTTTTTTTTTTAACTTCAACATTTTTTTTCTCTTAATATTTTTATTCCAGCCGAATTCGTCTCTTTAAGTAATTTAGTAACGACTGCACTTCAAAATTAGATAGCAGTCGCTACGTTTCAAAAATGTAGTCATAGTTTACTGCATTTAATGAAGCATATATGAGGTAGTGAGAAGCAAAGGGATGCAAGTGGCAAAATATAACGTTTGGAGATAACCAGTGCAAATGGTAGGTGAACCTCCCCTGTGTCTTGGGGCAAGAGATTGTACTAGTAGCCCTGGTAGTTTCTGCTATACGACAAGATTTAGAAAAAGTTTTCAATGAAAGCCTACCTAGGATCTGATCTTTAAACGCGTTTTACTCAACAATTAAAATAGTCCACTAACATCCCTTTGCTTCTCACTGCCTCATATGTAGTTTACAGTAAAAAGAAAAGGGTATCTCTTCTGACCATTGTTTCAGTGAAAATATTGTTTCATCGATAAAAATTTTTACTTTGGTGTTGTTATCTTCTCTACATAGTATAAAATGAAGTCTCCAAAAAGCGTCTGTTTGTTTGAATGCGAAAACTCGCGAACTACCCGGCCGATTTCGCTGAAATTTTCCCAGTATCTTTCTTTGAACCACGGAAAGGTTTGCAGATCGGTTCGAAAAAAATTCGACAAGTAGTTCGTTTTTTTATTCCAGTTTACGCCAGTACACATAATACGTCCAGTCACATAAATTCCGGAATATGGAGGTGAAAAATTATTTGCACATATTAATATTACGTTTGTTTGGAAACAATAGAATTTCCCACATTCTATGCAATTTGTTTCAATGCTCTAACTTAAATACGGTGGGAGTTATTTGCGATTTTTAAATCGAATTTTTTTAGGCTTAGCTGAAATTTAGGTACTACCTTCTTCATTAAATAAATCAATACAAAGTGAAGGAATTGTCCCACAGTTTTCTTTTTGACACCATTGGGAAATGCGGCATTTTTTACTCCAGATTCATGTCGACCTATGGTCGGAAAACTAAGCATCTATCTCGAAAGGAAAAAAAAAGTTACAAGCCTTTTTAAATCAAGTTCAAATAATCCCATTTCCGTTCAAATTGTTAATCATTTCCTTTAGCATTTTAATTTCTTAACCTTTTTCTTTTTGTGTTTCCATGGTTACGCTTTTTAAATCCATCATTCTCGATTTAATTTCTTAAAAGTATTTTAATATCTGTCTTCATTGTTTGGGAGGGAAATTTTGCATGCTGTTTTTTTTTTTTTTCAATTATTTATTTATTTAAGCCTGATTGTTGAATATAGTCACTTGATACAATTTTTATTTTCAAGGTAGACCTTGCAAAGCCAGGCAACGCAGCTAGTCTATATCTTCTTTACTAAGAATAAAGCTCAAAGTCTCTCAGTCAGGATGTCTAGATGTCTGGATGTCTGAATCTCTGTGACGCGCATAGCACCTAGACCGTTCGGCCGATTTTCATGAAATTTGGCAGAAAATTAGTTTGTTACATGGAGGTGTGCACCTTAAGCGATTTTTCGAAAATTCTATTTTGTTATTTTTCTATTTCAATTTTAAGAACATTTTCCGGAGCAAAATTATCATAAGATGGACGAGTAAATTACGAAATTATCATGACGTGGAATGGGAGAGTAAATGAACATAGCCAATTGGCGAGAAATTCATCATTCATTATTTGTAAATATACAGGCGAACCGAATGACCTTTTAATTTTCTACTACGGGCAAAGCCGTGTGGGTACCACTAGTCATAAATAAAACTCAAAACTAAACTTGTGTTAGTATACTTTATCTCTGTGTTTTTTCTCGCTTTTTTAAACTACGAGTACAATTTGCAAAAGAAATCCACTACGGGCAATTACAAAAAGATACTCCTCGCACTCTAGAACGAACGCATGGGCTTGAGGTATTACGCCTGCGCGTGAAAAGTAATTTGCATGATGCTCGTTTTAAAGCTGTAAAAGTACGAAGTAATCGGTAGTTCGTGTTATTACTTCCCCAGCCTTCAGAACAATAATTTTTACTTTCTTTTTCGGATATAGTGCATAATGGACATACGTATAACCTCAGAATCATTTGTCTTGCTTTTTGTTGGTCAATTAAACGCGCTGACGGGACCAATGATTTTTTTAAAAGTTTTTTTGAACAGGAAATTTTTGGAAGAATTAAATATTTTGACTTATTCAACAACAAGTAGATGAATAAATAATGCTTTGCCATACTATTTCCAAAATTTAATAGCTCGTCGAATATTAATCGTGTTTCTTCTTCAATAACTGGAACATCAGAGACGGAATGGAGTCAGTGTCCAATCAACATCAGACGAATTGATTTCTTTTAAATTTATTTTGAATATTCGGGAAGTATGTTTTTTGTGTGATGAATATACGTGTGACAGTGATGAGAAGGAGGGACGTCAAAAGGGGCTGAAATCTTAAATTTCTACTTATTTTACATATATAAGGAAGTATTGTATTCACGAATAACATTTCACTCAAATATCGGCGTAATTTTTCATTTTGCTCCGTGTGAATGTTGAGTATTTTTTATTTATTTATTTTTTTTCAATTTCCGACAGCACGTTTATATGTACTTTAGAACGTATAGACATCCGACCCCCGAGTTAATTGCAACGAGTTTTTTCGTGACGTGCGTATGTGAGTGTGTATGTACGTATGTATCTCGCATAACTCAAAAACGGTATGCCGTAGACGTTGAAATTTGATATGTAGAATCTTAGTGGGAGTCTCGTTGTGTACCTCCCCTTTTGGTTGCATTCGGATGCTCCGAAGGGGATTTTTATTCCTCTTTGGATGAAAATCAGTTTTAATTTCAATGCAAACTCAAGTGATGTGATAATTTTGCGAACATTTGGCGATCTATCACCAAGCTTTTGGTCGCCAAGTATTGTCGCCAACTTGGCAATATAACGCGAAAAAAATTATTTTTTGCATCTGGTTTCAATTTGGTGCTATGGCGATACTTGGAGAGTTATTCTCCGAATCACGTTAAAATTGTCGAAATTGGGAAAATTATTCTCTGTAAAATACTTTTTTGCAACGACAAACTAGGGGTGAAAATTCTTAAGTGTTTCCTTGCTTACTCCGAAAAATTATTAGGATAAAGTAGCCATGTTTCGTCTTTTCCTTTTTTTCGAATGGCGCGTACATAAATGCACGCACCCTTTTTTAAAAAAAAATTATTAAAAAACATGGATTATTCAATAGATGAAAAACGAAATAGCGTGGTGTCCACATCAGATTTTTTTCTTTTCAAAATTTGAACGCCTCTTTAAAGTATACATTCTTAGGATATTTTAAAGCATTGTCCTAATTATTCATTTAGTGTTGCTTTCTTTATCTGGTAGTACCTGGACGACCGAGTCTCGCTCGACTTTAAAAGAATTATTTTCGTCAACTCGTGTTTTTCTAAGGTTCAATACTTTTTCAAATATACTTCAAAAGCATCACGTTAACGAAAATTAAGGTACTTGCAGTCGTTGGATATGCTTTCGAGAAACGAGAGATGTACATGTAAACACTTCATCAGCATTATGATTATTTCACCGGTAAGAGGCATACTACTGAATATAGGTCTCCTCTCCCCCACAGATATCCACCTTGGGAAGCTCTGAACTGATTGCATATAAATATTTAACGCACGGTATTGCCAAAAGAGTAGTAAAAGAAGACCAAACATGGCGACAATAAATGTGAAAAAATTGCTAGGAATGAAAATGCGCAGCGACCTTCTTATAACACTGAAGTATTAAACAAAGATTCTGAATCACTGTAAAAACGAGTCAGAAACGTTCCTGGAAAATAATGGGCAGCTGATATGCCCAATTTCTGCCAGTAACATATCTTGCAAAATCCCGGAACGTTTTCCGCTAAAATTCAGTAACCTTCCTGATATTATCCTGGAAGGCTCCTGAAAAATTCAGAAATCTTGCCGTTAAAAGCCAGTCGCGTCTCTGGAAAAATAGTGTTACCTTAAAAAGATATAATATAATAGCATGGCAACTTCCTGATTTATCAAGGAAGTTCCAAGAGCATTATTGCAACCCTGGCCAAAGCTAGGCCAGAATCGCTGGTAAGTAACAAGAATTTTACTCGCCTGTAATTCTTGCAACGCAACGTAGTCCATACTTATTCGCGCCCTCTGGGAGCTTAATTAACATGGACAGACCGTAATTGCAATCAAACCGATACACTTAATAAATACGCTCAGTTAATTTTTAAACTGGGAGTAAAAATATTTTTCACAGCAGTGAAAAGTCTGCGTTCGTGCAATTTGTAACAATTCAGGAAACTTTTTGACAATGATACTGGATTTTTCCAGGAAGTGGATAAAAACCATTAAAATCCCGAAACGTAATACTTTAATACCCAGTAACCTTTCGGAATTTTTTTACAGTGATGCTATTAAATCAACATTGTGCTTTAAAATATCTGTTACATTTTTGTTTCCACCATACATTTTTCCTGTCATTAATTAAAAGATTTTGAATTTGGAGCCAATTTTATTACGGTAAAATCGATTTTTAACACAATACTTCCTTCCATACTATGTTGCGACTCATGATGTAATCCCAATCGAGATTTTTATTTGGAATAGGTACTCTTAGGGTAGTTGATCGCTTTACGACACAAAATGCTGCATGCAGCATGCTATCCATAAAAACTGATGATCCACAAACCACTCCAACAAATTATAACAGCAGTCTTAAAAAAATAATAACAGTCTCAAGACATATTTTTTTTCGTGATAAAATTTAGATGCGTGATTTAAAAAACATATAAAACTATTTGAAGTATAAAAAATAAAATGAATAAATAAAATAAAAATACGGTTTCGCTTAAAAAAAAAAAAAAGCCTTATTGCATAATGCTTTTGAATTTGTTTTTAGCCAAGTGTGATTGAAATTAGCCAAAGTAGCTAATATCAGCTAAGCATGGCAACCCTAATCAAGTTTAAAATTTTAAAACTATTTTATGGTTGCAAATCGTGTGCCTTGTGTGTCAATTCACAGTTTTTCTTAAGGCTTAACTTTTAATTAGATTTTATATTTAAAAACTTTTCTTTTTCTTTTTTTTTGTAAAAAATTGCGTTTTTTTACAGAAAAAACACTGCTATGTAGATGAACTTAGAGTGTAAAACTACAATTACATCCAAAATTTCATCCAAATCGTTAGAGCCGTTTCCGAGATACGAAATATATATATCTGTATATATAAATAACAGAATTTTTCTAAAAATACCAAGCACTTTTCATAATGTACTCAAAAGGACAAAATAACTTTTCTGAGTCAGAAAGGACGATTTAAGAATTCCTGTAGTTTTCAAAAATTCCAAAAAAAAAAAAAAAAAAAATGCCACCACAAACGAGGAAAAGTGCGGCTCAAGTAATGATGAGAAATTACTATCATTATCTAGCTAGCAATCATATCTTTGAGAGTTGAAACATGCGTATTTTTCTTATTGGGAAAGTTTGATTTTGAAATGACTATAACCGCACTTTTCTTCGTTTGTGGTGTCATTTTCTTGGAATTTTCTAAAACTACAGGAATTCTTAATTTGTCCTTTCTGACCCAGAAAAGTTATTTTATCCTTTTGAGTGCATTATGAAAAGTTCTTGGTATTTCTTGAAAAAATTCTGTTATTTTATCTTTTTAGCGTAAATGTATTTTATAAATAGAATAATTTTACCCTCACGAAACTTCACCTTATTTTTTCATAAAAATGCTCGGTACTAAAACGGAAAAAAAACCTAAAAGTTAAAGCAGTTGGCACTAAAATTTAATCCTTGTTCCTCTCAAGGATTTATGCTTGCTAATTTCATGCTTGCTTCAGAGAAGCCTTGATTCAAAATTTTCATTATGATTGCTTTTAACTCTACTGTTGTGAGGCAACAAAATTTGTAACAATGGGTTTTATATTTAAACATTTAATAGGGAAATTACATGAAATTTGCTGTTTTCCATCCTAACTAAAATAATAATTTTATTTTAGAATTTTAATTTTTCAGCGCTAAGCTGTACCTTAAGATTAAGACAATCATTTAGTGGAATCCCGAAGTCTCTAACTGGTCTTGTTGCAGAGATATAAGCAAAACCAGGCCTCAGATAAAGGTAACAGTTTTTAAAGAGAGACGACGGCTCTCTTAGAAATCCTCATCTGGAATAGTTTCGAAAATATTCATCAGAATGTGTCTAAGAGCATGAAAAACACCCTTTCAAATAAACTCCGTGACAATCAGGCCAAGTATAATAAAAGTGCTAAAATAGCTTGTCCTGACTGACAATCAACGCACAGCCAAAATTACTGAGGCTGGAAAGCTGAAATTTGAAACATAGGTTAATTTTATAACGTAAGCGCGTGCTAAGATGGAGAACGTTCCGCACTCATATGCAAAATTCTCAAGAACGGGCTCGAGTTCAGGGTCGAACCAGGTACAGCAAAATTCGAAATTTTACGAGGGTTACGAATACTCCAGCCTCATCCACGTAGCATGCTTATTAACGGATATATTAATTAAAAACTCAGTTTTACGTTCACTTGAACATACGTCTATGCCAAGAAATGGTCCGATTTTTTCGGTTTTTGTTCGGAAAGCCTTTAAAAAATAATCATTTCAAAAATATTCTCAAGGATTAGAGCTGCGGACATGGAAAAATGACTACAAAAAAAGTTATAGGCTTTTGAAGTAAAATTTAATTTATTTCAAAAAGAAATTTGTTCCTCCATTTTTCGCGCGAGATTAATTTTAGCTTAAAGAAAAGCTGAACAATATTATTTGTTGCCATTTCTTGCTTGAGTATGAAGAAGTAAAATTTCTTGCAATTGGTTTTTAACGCATTGCTGCTTTGTCTCTGTATGTGTGTGTGTGTGTAGCAGGGCATTTAAAATATATGCAGGGCATTTAAAATATATTCACTTTTGATTAGGTTTTCGCGAGTCGATGTTTTCATGTACGATTTTAATGGATGCGTAGTCTTTAAGGATCGTAGTCTGACTCTTACTGGTTCAGTTGATGTTATTTTTAAGGATGAATGATATGTTTTGTTTTAATAGCGATATCGAATAAAATTTCTCTTATTTGAAAGGGTGTTTTTTATGCTCTTAGACCCCCATTCTGATGAACATTTTCGAAACTACTCCAGACGAAGATTTCAAAGAGAGTCGTCGTCTCTCTTTAAAAACTGTTACCTTTATTGTATTGGAGACACTTTTTTTTTCTGGTTATAGGTACTTTACGGCACATTATTAATCTTGGTGATAGTTTTTGTTTAGCTTATTGTTTGCATGTTTGATTACACCTAAGTAGAAATTATTCATTTTGCGAAACCATGCATCATTTTATCACTGTACTTTTTTATGAACAAAAAACAAGACTTGAAACAAAATTAATAATATAAAAAGTAATTTTTCAAACAATTAAACCAAGCCATTTAAAGTAAAAAAGTCCGCCAAATGAAAAACCATAGTAATACCGCCAAATAGACTTTAAAGGATTCATCATCAAGTAAAATTATTTGCTAAATTAATATGTCCAGTCATAAATACGAACATCATTAAAATAGAAATTCGAAAAGGCGGAGCAACCATGACAACGATGTAAGATGTAAGTATATTTTTAAAATTTTCTTACATTTTACGGGGTACGGGATACGGATATCCTTTTTGTCCTAGATGTACTGTGTTTTTAACTACGTTGTTTTTCTGCTGGGTAATTTTCGTTTAAAAATTTTCGATAAAAATATATTGGATCGCTAATCGGTCAGAGTTCGCTTCGCTCGCAAATTGGATGGGTTACTGTAGCGTGGTCGCTTGGCGAGTTTGGTGATAAATAATAGAGTTGAGGGATTATTTTACAATTAAAAGCTACTGTTACTGTAATTCGATGTATTTTTCTGTTTATTTGCGAAATATTTAAATTGCAAATAATTGTTTTTATAGGTATTAAAAGGGTATTTACGCATTTTAGTAAAATAACTTGATTATTTAACATCAGAGGAGGGAGGGAGGATTCCTTTTAATCAAGGAACTTTTTTTTCTTTGATTGGATTGCTAAACGATCGGAATTTGCATCACTCACTCTTCGGCTGGGTCACCGCAGCGGGGACACTTGGCGAGTTTGGCGATGAACAATAGATTTGCGGGATTTTTTACTTTTGAAAGCTACTGTTAATGTAGTTTGACGCCTTTTTTGTTTGTTTGGCAAAACATATTTAATTGCAAAAAAAAAAAAAAAACATCCGCTTCACTCGCAAAAAGGCTGGATTTCGGTAGCGTGGTCGTTTGGCGATTTAGGCGATAGTAATAGTTGGAGGATTAATTTAAGTTTTGAAGCAATTGTAAATATAATTCAATGTTTCGGCGAATTGTTTTAAATTCCATATAAACTTTTGATTTGTTTGTAACCGAATGAAATATAGACTTTCTATTCTTTTTTTTTTTTTTTGAGCAATCACGATTGCTTATTGTTCTCATTTGACCGTTTTTGATGTCCGTGCTTTTTTCAACTTGGATCAGAAGCCTTTGCAGCACCACCGCCTACCGTCCTCTGCTGGCGGCGCGGCGCGGCTGCTCCGGTTTTGAGCTATCCGCTTCTCCTGGTCGGAGGCGTCCATGTCCTACACACACGCACGTTCACACACATACACACACACGACTTCACACACATACACTCACACACGCCTACGTGCATACACACAGGTCTACGCACACACACAACTATGCATAAGTAACCGCCCAGGAGGAGAGGCAGACTTGGGGGGACAGGAGTCGTTTCTAGAAACAATAACTCCAATGAGTAGGGTCCTGTCTCAGTTCGTGATTGCGAAAAACATAATTTGAATTCAAAATTTCAGAATTCAAATTTATTTTTTTTTATTCTGGCGACGATTTTCGAATGTCCCACGGGATATTTTCTTTTTTTCGTTAAACAGATGGGATAGCTAATCATTTGGACTTCGCTTCGCTCGCTAAGAGCTGGGTTACGCTAGTGCGGTCGCTTGGCGAATTTGGCGACAAACAATAGAGTTACGGAATTATTTTACATCTGAAAGATACTATTTGATTACTTTTTTTGGTTATTTGTTGAAACATTTCAAATTGCAAACATAAACCGCTTCATACGCTAAAGGACAGGATTACGGTAGCGTGGTTGCTTGGCGCCTTAAGCGATGAACTATGCAGTTGAACGATTATTTTAGTTTTAAAGCTACTGTAAATCTTTTTAAATGTTTTGGCGAATAGTTTTAGATTCCAAAGAGACTTTAAAAGTTTTTTTTTTTTTTTTTTGAAAAATTATAATTTCATAACAAGGGGGGGGGGGGTGCGAGGATTTTTTTGCTCAACGGACTTCCTTTAAATTCTTAGCATGGGCATTGCCATGTGGGTATTGCTAGTATATCTATATTTAGTCTCAAGAATTGCTCGGTTCAAGATATAAGACTTGTTACTTTGAAATTCCCAATGCTGATGAGTTCGATCTCAAAGCAGTCATTTCTTTGCCATTGGCTTTTTAAATTTTTACCCTGCTTTCAACTATTCCCCCTCCCCCCTTTTTTTTTTTTTTGTGCTTTTTCTTTAATTGGTTTAGGGTCTCCTGGAGAAGCGACAATAAAATTAAAGTGTTCAAAATCAGAAGGAACATTTGAAGAGAAACTGATAAAAAATATGACAGGAACATACTTTACTCTGTAACTTCCGATGTTTATTGCTTGTTAGAGGAAATTACAGAACCGAATCAAAAATACTGGATAAATTTGTAGCACTTTTTAAAATATGATAAATTGGCTTCAAAAACCCGAAAACTTTTCTCCATAATTTTCCCTGTTTAAAAGAGCTAATTAAGCTGTTTTTCTTTTCACCTTATCTTTTTTTTTTTTTTTTAAATCTTCAACTTTTTTTTTTCCATTTAATATTTTATTCCAGTCAAATTCATCTCCTAAAGTAGTTCAGTAACACTTCGAAATTTATTTTTAGTCGCTAAATTTCAAAAAAAAGTAGTCGTGGTTAACGACACTTAATGAAGTACATATATAGTTTACAGTAAATAGAAAGGGTACCTCTTTTAACCATTGATTCAGTGAAAATACTGTTTCATCGATAAAATATTTTGACTATAAGGCGTTGTTATCATAAATATAACTCAAAACTAAACTTGTGCTAGTATTGTCTCCTTACCATACTTTATCTCTGTGTTTATTTCTACCAGTTTTTGTTTTTAAACAAAGAGTACAATAAGCAAAAAGAAATCCATTACGGATGCTTTAGTAACACTATCAAGGAATTCCTTGAGAATTCCCCTCCCCCTGCTGATACCATTCCAATTATTATCCCTCTTGAAATTATGATCACTATTAAGGACCTCCCCACCAGGAAGGCTGGTGGTGAAGATAATATTAAAAATATCCACCTTCAACATCTCCCACTTAATGCTATTACGCATCTCACCAAAATCATCAATAAGATCTTCGGACTTGGATATTTCCCGAACTATTGGAAGAATGCAATTGTTATTCCTATCCCCAAGCCCAACACTGAACACTCTTATCCACAAAATTACCGTCCAATCAGTCTACTTTCCTCCATCTCCAAATTAGTGGAGAAAGTCCTTCTTAAAAAAATCAAAGATTTCATTAACTCAAACAACATCATCCCCAACTTCCAGTTTGGATTTAAGGAAAAACACTCCACCACCCACCAACTTAT
Organism: Uloborus diversus; assembly: GCF_026930045.1. Lineage (NCBI taxonomy): Eukaryota > Metazoa > Arthropoda > Arachnida > Araneae > Uloboridae > Uloborus > Uloborus diversus. The sequence continues at coordinate 62,879,834 of NC_072738.1, forward strand.
CCGTATGGTCAACTATATCCAAAACAATAATAATAATAACAAATTTACGGTGGGAGTCTTCTTTGACATTAGCAAGGCTTTTGACAGAGTCTGGCATGAAGGACTCTTATTCAAACTCATCAATCTAAAATTCCCAAATTACATTATTCATATTCTGAATCATTACCTCCACAATCGTACCTTCCAAGTGAAAATTCTCGACAGTTTCTCTGATAAACACACTATCAGGGCTGGTGTACCACAAGGTAGTGCCCTGGGACCCACCCTCTACAATATTTTTATCCATGGCTTCCCCTCTAATGAGGACCATCTCACTTGCCTTTTCGCAGACGATACCAGCATCATGACAACCGACTACTGCAAAGGCTTCGCTAGGCATCGTCTCCAAAAATATGTCAACACCATTACTCAGTACCTGAACAAATGGCGTATAGCCATCAACACTGACAAAACACAAGCAATTTGCTTCTCACCTAACAACATCAAAAATTATCCCAAGAAAATCATGGTAGGAAAAGACACTATCCCATACTCTAAGAATGTCAAGTACTTGGGCGTCTTTCTTGACAGACGGCTCAGGTTCAATTATCACATTGAACATGTTATCAAAAAGGCCAATGTCAAAGTGGGCTATTTATACGCTCTCCTTAATAAAAATAACTCACTGAACACTAAAAGCAGACTACTACTTTACACCACGATCATTCGCCCTGCTCTCATATACAGTATCCCCTGCTGGGGATATGCAGCTGCTAGTAACATCAAAAAAATTCAAACTCTCCAAAATAAAATTCTCAGGAGAATTTTTAGAGCTCCATGGTTCGTCTCCAATAAAACCCTGCATAAGGACTCGGGGATATCTTACATCAAAAACTATATTGTTGACACCACCACAAACTTCTTCACCAAACTTGGTTATCACGATAACCCACTGATCTTCGATCAAATCTTTTTCACATTTAATTCTGGCGGCAAAAATATGCCGTCGGATGCTATGTTCATCTGTTGATGATTCTTGTTTGCTTAGGTTTTGCCTAAGCTTCTTTTCATTCTCGGCACTGATAGGACTAGGCCTATCAGTTTTCATTCCACTTGTACATTCCATGTAAATACTTGTATATACTCAGTTCTTATCATATTCCAGATTATTCAATTCTCCTGTCATTTCAATTATGTAATCCCTGTAAATATGTATATAGTGTGGCCCCGAAAAGATTCTTTTTTTTTCTATTCCATCCCCCCCCCCTCACACCATTTCAAATCAACTCCTTCATGACTTTCCCTCATACAGGGTAAAAGAGCTCCGCTCTGGTCCATATAAATTCCTATCTGTATCTGTATTACGGAAGCTTTAAATGAAGAAAGTTTTCTTGTATTACTGAGCGCATGGGCGTGAAAAAATTATTTGCATGTTGTTGTTTCTAAAGCAATAAGTACCATGAGAGTAGAAAACATACCCACTATCTGCAAGATACGTATGTTAATGGCAGAAATCGGTCACATTAGCTGCCCACTATTTCCCATAGGAAAGTTCCCGAAATGTTTTTACGGTTGAAAAATTAATCAAAAAATAAGGGTGCTACTTGATTTATGTTGTTGTTAAGGTGCTGTGGTTTGCCTCATATTAAATGTCAACAACATGGGTCTCCAATGATCTTCCCAACATCTAGTTGAAAGTTACGCTGAAAACGTATGCAAGAGGTGATCAGAAAATAGGGATGCTACTCGATTTAAGTTCTTGTGGTTCACCTCTTATTAGTCGTCAACAACTTGTCAAAAACGTCGTCTTTATCGAATGATCTTCCCGAGTTCTAGAAGAAAATTAAACTGAAAACGCATGTAAGAGTTGATCAAAAAATAAGGATGCTACTCAATTTAGTTTGTTGCTCACCTCTTATTAGTCGTCAACAACTTGTCAAAAGTCGTGGTTTCCTTATTCAATGATCTTCCCAATATCTAGTTGAATATTTCGCCGAAAAGATTGGTAAGAATTGATCAGAAAATAAGGATGCTGCTCGATTTTAAGAACAGTTTGATTTTTTCTTTTACACATTTCACTACTCAGCTAGAAACTTCTTAACCTTCAACAGGTTGTCTAGATGGCGACTGCTCGTCTACGCCCTGTCAATTACATTTTTATTGACCGAAATAAATACTTTAAGTAAACTTGGACGAAAGTTAAACAAAAAGAGTAATCCACCCATTTCCAGCCTTTTAATGCCCCCACTAACCTTTCCCCAAACACCTGTCACAAGCTGTTCGTTCTTCAAACCTGATTTTAAATGCCGCCATCTTCCTATTCAACACATGATTCCAAACTCTTTCTCCCCAACTTACGTACGTTTTCATTATTTTTCTTTCTTCTTTCTCCGCCTCTTCTTCAGTTGGTAATTTTCGGATGGTACTTTTTTTCTTGTTATCTTCTTTTTCTATTTTTATGGCGGTTATTATTATGAATATTATTATCATTCTCTGAAGGATCTGTACAAGCGACGTTTTTTTTTCATTAACGCATGTGTGTATCTGTGATGGAATAATAGCAATAACAAACAATTCGGAACTCCAGCGCTCGAATACGCTACCTTGCGGTGATTTATAAAACTGCGTCTGCACCTAAAACATTGCCACGTTGCGCATCACGTGTGTCTGTTGACGTAAACGCGGTCAGTTTGTTCTGAGTAACGCATTCAACATGTCTAAGAACGCCTTCAACAGCAGAAATTAATTCGTCCCTTAGTAGTATTCTCGAGCTTCTCAAAATAATGTTAGTTTTCCTTATTTCTTTCAAAAAAGTATTAAATGGTGGAAGCGTAAACAAGAAAACTCTGGATTAACAAAATTGGATAACGTTATACCAGGTAAAATTTTTTATTGTTTTGTATGAATTTGTAAGAATATGGGGGTTTTTTTAATCTTAAATTAATTAAACTTACCATATTTTACAGCAGCATTTAGTTGGAATGGACAGTATGCAAAATATTTTCTTGAATATATTATCGTAGAACAAAATGAATAACCGAGAAAGAATTTACTTTATTCCTTTTATTCTCAGCTGAAAGGTTTCGCCAAATTTGTTTAGGGTTATTAATTTTTAGTATTGTGCGAACAAAGTAGCCTTGGCGAGATTTCGCGTTTTTAGTTAAACCATTTTTAATTTTTATCATGAGTGGAATAAAATGGTAGTAAGATTACAGAATTCGATAAGTGAAAGGAAATAATGGTCAATCAACTGAAAAGAAAACTACCACCATATATCCGTGAGAATTTTGTTGATGATTTGCATAACATGACACAATTAAATCGTAACTCAGAAATTAGAAAAATCGAAACAGAAAATTTTTAAATGAACCGATTCGGGAATTCGAGAGAAATAACTCAACTACAAATGGAAAAAAAAATAAGCGCTAGCCAAGCAAGGCAAAAAAGTATCATCTTCTTTCGATAACAATTTGTAATGTCACATTGAATTTTCTAGCATTAATTGTTATTCTTGTCAGGCCACAATTATTATTTAGTTTTATCAAGAATTGATAAATATCGAATTCAACATCGTGGAAAAAGCTGCTTAGAACTACGAACTACGTAGTTTGCATTAATCTTTGACGTTTAGTAATGCTTCTTGAATTCTCATTTCTTTCTACGTGGGCCAGAATATCCACAAGACTTTGAAAATTTATTTAAAAAGAATAAAGCGAAAAAATCATACGTACGAACAAAAATCACAACACTTTTAGCATTTTCTTCGTTACCATGTGCGTTTGTTGTAGTTTTCAATTCCGCCATTAGACAGTGACTTCAGTGCCCCCTATAGTTCGTTGGAGTTGCGAATAATATAAACGATAAAAAAAAAAGCTGCAGACGATTTTAGCAGCATGGAAGTTAAGAAAGAATAAAAGAAGAAAAAATGCATATGGAAAAAAAAGCAATGTTCCACCCGAAGCAGTATAGTAAGTATTATGCCCGGTAGGGGCGCCTCGAGGCTTTTTCCACCTGTTTCGTTGCCTCTTAATGATCGGCTTTTATAGCCTTGACCATGGAAACAGTTTGTCTCGCAAGTCATTTAGGGATATTAAATAAATGTTCAAAAGAAATTCGGAAATGGCGCTGCATTCGGAGAAGACTCCGCCCCTTTCTCCTGGGATAGAGGAACGAACTTTGTCAATTGTCATCTGAAGGCAATTGCATGTGTAGGGAAGCCTTGGGGCTTTTTCATTGTTGGGGACAGAAATGCCGTGAAATACGTTCTATTTTACCTCACGTCATCAGTGAAGTCTAAGAAAGAGATATTCTTATCAAAATGGCATTTTTAATCTTTTTATTTTATTTTTTTTTTATAATTGTACAGAGTGGTTATTTAAGTCCAGGCCCGTCATTTAGGCGATAAGAGGGGTTAATTACCTCCCTCCCCTCCTGGATTTTTTAAACGTAATGAAATTTTGCATTTTTGAACACATTTTGTTGTTTTTTCCCATACAAAATATTTTGAACACAAACCCTTTGCCCCCCCCCCCTTACCTCTGGAAATTTTAGTAATAACGGGCCTAATAAAGTCTTGCGCTGATAAAAAAAAAAAAAAAATCATTGAAAAAAAATTTACTACAAAATTTAATCATAATAATTTTTTATTGTTTTAATTATTACCTCAAAAAGTTTTTGGTATTTTTTCCAACATTGATACGCTTGTGTGCACCTTTCGTGGTTCCAAGAAGATTTAAACAATTTTCAACTTCGCGCCAAGCACTACTGCAACCAAAATTTACCTTCTGGGAGTAGAGTGTTTCGCTGTAACAGACCTTATGTGGATGAAACTGTCCTATTAGTTACATATGTATTAGTTATACATTGTCAATATGGGTTCAAGTTAAAACCAAACACTGTAAAAAATTTCGAAACGTTGCTGGTCATTTCCGTGGAACGTTTCGGGATTTCACAGATTTTCATCTATTTCCCCACAAAATCAAGTATCATTACCAAAAAGTTTCTGAAGTTGTTACAAGTTGCACGAATGCAGACTTTTCATTGTTGTGAAAAATATTTTTACCTACCAGTTTAAAGATTGATTGAGCGTATTTATTCATTGTATCGGCTTCAATTCGTTTGCTGCACCCTGGCTCTAAAGTAAAAGCGAATAAGTCACCGGTTGGCTGCCGCCCCTGCACGGGGAAAGCCTCAGGCATGGGATAAGCTTGTTGATTATTTTCATATTAACTTCTAGATTCCAGCCAATTACAGTAATCCTACCTAGATTTTCTTGAAGGTTCCCTAGAGACTTAACTGGCTTGAACAGGGAAGAATTCCTAGTTCTTCAGAAAGTTTCAAGAATTTCAGAAAGGTTAATGACTCTTCGCGGAAAACGTTCCTAATTTTTGCAAGATATGTTACTGTCAGAAATTGGACACATCAGTTGCCTATTATTTTCCAGGAACGTTTTTGAATTGTTTTTACATTGAAGGCTCTGGTCGTTTGACTTCGTTTCTCGAGGGACTCCCATCTGGTATGTCACGTCAGTGACAGGAACAGGGGACCCTCGGGTGTAATGGTAATGGTCGTTTGACTTCAAAAATCTAATTGCCATAACCATAGGAGTTTTTCTTTAAAATACACCTTTTTTCTTTAAAAAAAAATCTTCGTTTCAATCTCAATTATTTTTTTCTTTTCAATACACGCTCTTTTATCACCGAGAAACTTGATTAATACCCTGAACTTTCGCAAATATGAAGAGAAGTATTTGCGCATTAAATCCTTAGCATTTCAAATTCTGAAGTTTTTCTGCCGTTATCTGTAAGAGATACAAAAAAGCAATTTGTTTAGATGTTGAAATTTTTTCAAGAACAGCTTGTTAAAAATGCCTGGTGTATATATAACTTGTCCTGATATTTAAATGTCTAAACATCATTTAATGTTTCTTATCATTATCATTTGGGTTGTAAAAATAATCATTTAAAACTGTTTGCAGAGTTGTTTTGAAAAATTGTCCATGAAATACACCGTAAAAACGATTCAGAAACGTACCTGGAAAATAATAGGCAGCTGATATGCCCAACTTCAGCCAGTAACGTTTCTCGCAAAAACCAGGAATGTTTTCCGCTAAAACTCATTAATCTTCTTCAAAATTATCCTGAGAAATACAGAAATATTCCCGTTTAAAGCCAGTCTTGTCGCTAGAACTTTAAAGTAATCTTAAGTAGGGATTATATAGCAGCTCCATAAGCAGTATTGCAAGTAATGATTGTAATTCTTGCAAAGCTAGGTAGTCCAAAGATTTATTCGCTTCCTTTAGGAGCTTAAACAGTCTGGACAAGCCGTGCTTGACTGTAAGTCGATGCATTTTATAAATACTCTCAGTCAATCTTTAAACTGGGAGCTATAAATATTTTTTACAACAGAGAGCAGTATTCATTCCTGCAACTTGTAGCCAACTTGAAACCATTTTGATAATGGTACTTGACATTACCAAGAGGTAAATAAAAACCATTGAACTCGAGAAACGTTACACGGAAATACTCAGTAACGTTTCTGAAATTTTTTACAGTGTAGATAAATAACACCAGAGCTGTTTGCGTAACAAAGTTCTAAACGTACAGAACTCTCAGTGTTTAAAACTGTTTGCATAGCTGTTTTAAAAATTGGCGATTCAAACACGGAAATAAGACCATAACTGTCTGCATCACAATGTTCTAAACGTGCAAAATTGACAAGGAAACACGGAAATAAGACTAGAGTTGTCTCTGTGGCAATTTTCTGAAATCAATACGTGCAAAACTCTCAGCATTGACTCCTTTCGGCCCCATCGGGAAATATATGACCCGCAGATATTTCCAAAGCATCCGATGGGATAAATAAACTTGAAATTTAGTGGAGTGAATATCCCTCTGTTTTTCTGTGATTACACTGATACTTTAGTGTAACATTTTGCCGATAATTACTGATTTTTTGCTACTATATTTAACCTACTAAAGCCCCAGTTTAACTTCTTTTTAAACAAAAAGCTATTGTTGATAGGGTTAAAACTGGTTTCACAGCTGCTTTGAAAAATTGGCAATGAAACACAGAAATACGACCAGAACGGTTTGTACATATAACAGTGTTCTAAACGTGAAAAACTCGAAATGCTTAACACTGTTTGCACAGCTGTTTTAAAAAATTGACAGTGAAACACGGAAATAAAACCATAACTGTCTGCTCCAAACGAGCTAAACAATGCTCTAAACGAGCAACATTCTTAGTAATTAAAAAGAAACAATAATAATAATTTTTAAAAAATCTAGAACATTTTAAATAACTATTCCTGAGGATAAAACATCTCAAATTTCCGCTCAGTAGTTTTTCAACTGAAACATGTAAGTACAGTAACCATCATATTTGCGCTTTTCAGGAGACGACAAAAAGTCTTAATATATCCTAAAAAACCACTAAACCTAATAATAAACTAGTATGTTGTGGCTATTACGAAACCTTCTTCTATATCTTTTTTTTTTTTTTCTGATCCATCCCTATGCTTGATGAGGAAGCAATATTCCCAACAAAAACAAAATTACACATGCAAAAACTTGACGACCAGCCCAATGTCTGAATTATTGCAAAAGCAAAGCAAAGAGCGAAAATTGAAAGTTATTTTAAAAGCCTTGCTTGAATTAATTACAAATATTCTATTTGTTAACAAACATAAGATGGCAACAGTTAAACATTTTAAATCATTAAGATAATATTTCCGATCATTTCCATACAATTAAAATCACGAGAAATACGCAGACGACACTCTATTACGATTTATCTTTCTTATTGTTGCATTAATAAAGCTATTATTATTCGCAAAAAAAAAAAAAAAATTAATTTGAATTTTGACCTCTTGAATTCAAATTATGTTTTTCGCAATCACGAGTGCGTGTGTGTTTATGTGTGTGCGTGGGGGGGGGTATGTGTGTCTGTGTGTAGGGGGTATGTGTATGTGTGTGTAGGCATGTGTGTTTGTGTCTGTGTGCAGGTATGAGTGTGTGAGTAGTTGTGTGTATGAGTGTTTGTGTGTGGGGGGGGGGCAGGGGAATGTGTATGTGTGTGTAGGCATATGTGTTTGTGTCTGTGTGCAGGCATGATTGTGTGGATAGTTGTGTGTAGGTGTAGGTGTCTGTATGTGTTTGAGTGTGTGTTTGTGTATGTGTGTGTATGTGTGTGTGTGTACGTGCGTGTAAATGTAGAATATTTACTCAACCTGGAGACGGTTTTCGCTATAGGAGTAGCATCGTGAGGCCGGCGGGCGGTGGTGCTGGGCAGAGGGTGCTGGCGAGAAAATAAAATGATAGGACATCAAAACAGTCAAATGAAAGCAATAAGCAATCGTGATTGCTCAAAAAAAAAAAAAAAAATCAACACCTCTTGGAGCGATTGGCGTCAAAATTGAACCGAAGCCTGTTTACATATGGATTCACATATATTCCAAATTTCAACCAGAACGTAGCATTACTTCTTGAGATAGGGCACTCACAATGGAAAAAAAGAACGGGTGATTGCGCTACCCCCTTTTTAGCTGTTGACACCAAAATAAAATCAGCTCTTATACCCACTAAGGGCTACTTGCCGATAAATTTTTCTTTCATTCCGTTCATTATTTCTTGAGATACAGCAGTCACAATTGACGACAAAAAACGTTCTATAGCTCAACCCCCGTTTGAGTTATTGACACCAAAATTGAATCAGCTCCTGTTCCTGTTAATGGCAACATATGGACCAAATTTTGTTTGATCCCGCCAGTTATTTGCTGAGGAATAGCAAGCACGCGCAACTCAAATTACGTCCCATTGCTCCACCCCCCTTGGAGGAATTCGCGCCAAAAACCAATGGGCACATGTTCACATAGCGGCACATATGTGTACCAAATTTCGTTTGATTTTATGCGGTAGTTTTTGCTGTAGAGCGGCCACATAAAACTGGTCACACACAGACGTGTCACACACACATACATACAAACAGACAGACATTTTCCAAAAATAGTCGATATGGACTCAGTACACCTCAAAACGTTCGAATCCGTCAAAATTCGAAATTCGAAAATTTGCACGAATCCAATACTTTTTTCTATATGGATCATTCATTCCATATCAGTTTAACCACACCCCAACACCCACCATCTCAGATTCCAATGAAACTTTGTATACTTCTACTTTTCATAGTCCTAATAACCTCCTAAAGTATTTCTTGTCTATTAAAAATAGTTTTTGTTTTTTGGTCCTTCAAAGTTTTGTGATTTTGCGTTAGTTGTCATTTACAGTTCTCTGAGAATGAACAGCAGCTGTTTGTAAAAAAAATTACACTGTAAACACGATTCAGGAACGTTCCTGGGAAATAATGGGCAGCTGATGTGCCCAATTTCTGCCAGTAACATATCTTGCAAAATCCAGGAACGTTCCAAGAAACTTCCTAAAATATTCAGAAATATTCCCGTTAAAAGCCAGTCGTGTCTCTGAAAAATTCGAGTAAACTTAAGAAGGTATAATATAATAGCTCGGCATCTCCCTGATTCATCAAAGAAGTTCCAAGAGCATCATTGCAAACATGGTCAAAGCTTAGCAAGAATTGCTGGCAAGTAACGGAAATTTTACTCGCCTGCAATTCTTGCAAAGCAACGTCGTCCATACTTATTCGCTCCCTGTGGGAGCTTAGTTAGCATGGACGGGCCGTACCTGAACTGAAGCCGATGCACTTTATAAATACGTTCAGTTATTTTTTAAACTGGGAACTAAAAATATTTTCACAACGGTGAAAAGTCTGCATTCGTGCGACTTGTAGCAATTCAGGAAACTTTTTGACAATGATACTTGTTTTTTCCAGGAAGTGGATAAACACCACTGAAATCCCGAAACGTAACACGGAAATATCCAGTAACGTTTCGGAATTTTTTTACAGTGTATTTCTCAATAACTAAAGATAAAAAAATTTGGAAAATTTTTACATTATATATTAAGATTTCAAATATTTCAGAAAAAAATATGTCAAAAATCTAAATTTATATTCGGCAATAAAAAAAATATAACGAACTTAAAAATTTTAAATTTTTTCAATAAGAAAATGATAGTCAAAATTTTAACATTTTGGCATGAGGGTCCAAAATAAAATAATTTATATATATTTTTTTAATGATCATTAAGATGTGTGCTAACATATAAAATGAAAATCTTTAGGGGACTTTGAGGGATTCTGCCCCCCTGCCACGCCCCCTATTTTGATAAATAAAAAAAAGTTGATCACAATATTACAAACTAAGTTAATTATTGCATTAAAGAAAATTTAAATATTGAAATACATTGGTGTTTGAACTTAAATGTAAACATTTAAATACTCAAGATTTTTTTGAATTGTAAATAATTAAATTAATTAATAATAAACAATAAAAATAAGATATCGCGAAATTCGAAATTTTCCTACAACAATTTATTCATACTAAAAATTATTGTTAAACTTAGGGCAACATAGAAATTAAAACTTTTCATCTAATTCAAATTTATACAAAGTATTAAAAATCCTATAAATACCAGCTCAGAGCTTTTAACTTGATTCATTAATCTAATGCAATATCAAACTGAAACTTAGATTTGGTTTAACATAGCAATTTATTGCGTATGAGTTTAAAATGTTTACCATTACCCAAAATGTTTATAATTAAGGCTTTGCAACAATTTGTTATCTTGAGTGCTTCTATGATCATAAATGGATCCTAATAACCTGGCATTTGTACAAATGACAGGTATTTTTATTTTACACTTCACTAGTAATTTTTTTAGATGTTTTGTTTTCTTTTTAATATATTTGCCTGTGACCTCCCTTACTTTATGTTTGATTTTACTAGCTCCCAAAAAGGAACAGCTGGTATTAGATGACAGCTGATCAGCAAGCTGTATGGTTTACATTTATAGTTAGTTATTTATATAATGACTGTGAGATTGGTAACTACTTTTTATTTAAAATACATTTTCTTTTCTTGATTCTTCTTTCAACTGCTGCATTAGTTTTATCAAGGGCAGTATGTTCTTTTAAGCCACTTTTTATTTTCTACAAATGATTTATAAACATTATATATATTCCAGTTTAAATACAGTGAAACTTCAGTAACTGGACACACTGATAATCCAGGTAACTCGACATTTATTTTTCTTAAGGTCTGCCCAATACTAACTTCAATGGCTGAAAACCTTTCTAACTTGACACACATTTTGCTAGAACTCCTATAAGTCAACATCCAATTGCTATTTTAGTTCAATTCATTCTTTCATATTGACCTTTTTTCAAAATTTTAGAAAAGTTCTTTCAGAGAATTCTATCTTTTATCCAGGGGAGTCAGCAACCAGTCTGTGCTGTTAGTGCAATTCTGATAGGGTAGAATAAAATGTACTCCATGGGAGGCCTGTAGAGAAAGAAGGCACCATTACTTGTTTTCTAAACAAGTATGAGCAGGACTTGTTTTTTTAGCAGACCTGACTAACAAGAAGCTTTTATCTCTTTTCAACAATTATTTATTTATTCCTCACAAAATATTCAAAACTATTATTGATTTTATTATGTTCTTTCAAAGAAAGAAAACAAAAAGAATAGAAAATTCATTTACTGGAATTAATTTTCATAATGTGAATGTTAAGCATTAATAAGTATAAGTGATACAGATAGAAAATTTTTAGGAATTAAAATTTTGGAACACCAGAAAGTTGAGGAAAAGTTGCGAGTTTGTTTTCCAATTGTCATTAAAAAATTAAAAAATATATTGAATATGAGAGGTGCATAAATACTAATTTATTTCTCCCATTGCTATGAGGGGAGGGGGAAAGGTAATTTACTTTATTTAGAACATATTATTACTAAACAATCAAGCCATTAATTTTTAAGGGGTGTTAAATGTAATTTCAAGAAATTAAAAGGATGAATTTGTCGTTGCACAGCAGTAAAACTATAATGGAAAAACAGTTCCACAAAGCAATTTCTCTCAAACGTAAAGGGGGGGGGGGTGGATCCTGAAAGTACTAATAACTGCATGATTTTGAATTGGTGTTAAGACTTTACTTTTGTTTCAACTTATCTGGACTAAAATGCAGTAATCCGCATGCAGATATTGTTGTCTGCAACTTTTGAATTTCATGATATCTTATTTTCAGAATGTCTATATTTTAAACAATTTTTAACTATTTCAAATAAAAAAATAGCTTTAATATTAAATTTTTATGTTTGAGTTCAATGTTTAACATGCTTTATATATAATTTTTTTTTAATAATTGCTGGAAACTCTTGTTTCAAAGACATGGAAGAATTTTTCTCTATGATGCTTTCGTTGTTTCTAGGGGGGAGGGGACAGAATCCCGAAAAGACCCATAACGTTTTTCATAGGAAAAGTTAGGGCACATACTTATAATCATTTTTGCTTTAAATCATGATTTTTAAAACTGACCCTGATGTTAAAAATTTAGAATTTCAACAATGGTTTTTTTTGACAAAAAAAAAAAAAAAATCAAAATGTTTAACTTTCTGATTTTTAAAAAATTCTTTGTATAAACTAAGATTATTATAATATTTTTTATAAAAATATTCAAAGTCTTAGCATTTTTTATGAAAATTTTCAAAAAGGTAATTTTATTAGTTGCTGAGAAACATTATTTTCCCCCATTAACAATAGCTCAGTTAGTGTCTTTGAAAATGATAAAAAAATTCAAAATCGAAAAATTTCAGAAGTCTATAAAATTAAAATACATTGAGATTGAAACAAAAGAAACTAAGGGGTTGCTTTTAACCACAAAATAAGAAAGTATACCAAGTTTCATCAAAATCTAGATGGTATGTATTAAAATCCCATTTTTGTGGTTGATTTGACAAATTTTAAACTATTTCAAATAAAATAGAAACTTAAATAACATTTTTTTTATATTTGAGTTCCATATTCAACACACTGTATATTTGAATTTTTGTCACAATTGTTGACAATTCTGTTTTTAAGAATATGGAAGAGATTGTATGATGTTTTAACGCTTTTTTCCAGAATGTGGGGAAGGGGGGGGGGGGCAGAATCCCTTAAAGTCCCCTAATGTTTTTCATTGGAAAAGTTAGAGTACATATTCATGATCATTTTTTTTAAAAAAATCATGATTTTTAAAGCTAACAATTTTGTTAAAATTCAGATTTTTGCCAACACCTTGTTTTGAAAAAAAAATTCAAAATTTTCAATTTTCTAATTTTTTAAAAAAAATTTGTGCGAACTAAGATTATTAAAATATTTTTTATAAATCTGTTCAAAGTCCTTCTATTTTGTGTAAAAATTTTGAAAAAGATTATAGCATTAGTTACCAAGTTATAATTTTTTTCATAAACAACAACATCTCAGTTTGAGTGTCTCGAAAATGACAAAAATTGTAAAATTGCCAAATTTCAAAAGGCTATAAAATCAAAACGCATTGATAATGAAAGAAAAAAAAATAGGGGGTTGCTTGTAACCATAAAGGGATGAAGTATACCAAGTTTGATCAAATTCTGAGACGGTGGGTGTTAAAATCCCATTTTTGTGGTTGATTTGACGTGGAATGACCCATATATTAGATAGGGTCTGGTGGGGTAAAGTGGTCATAAAATCGTAGGTTTTCAACTTAGGTGAATAATAAATACAATAAATTCTTTAAACACTTAAACTTTTTTTATTTTTATTTTACATTGCATTATTAAAGAACACGGTACATTGAGTTTTAGGAAAATAAATATTGACTTAAGTAGCATTTATGACCACTTTACCCCATGGGGTGGGGGAAAGTGGTCATAGCATGGGGTTAAGTGGTCATAGTTAAAAATAGATGCAAAACCATTATAAACAACCCTAATATTTGTATATTTCGTTTATTTTTATAGTAACAAGTATATGCACAAGCATATGTGAGTATACACGAGTATATACGTGTCGTGTAAACATTAGTAAACAGGTTCATATATGAGTAGATACATGTATGCATCAGATACATGCATGCACGTGCCTACTCAAGCATATACGTGTATATAAGCATGTATACGTGATTAGCTACAGGAGTGTATGCGTGTATACACGAGTATATATGTGTCACGTGTATGTACGGGTATATATGTGTGTAAACGAACATCATATGAGTGTATGCACTTGTATATTGAGTATATACGTGCATACCTGAGTATATACGTGTACAGTAGACGTATACACTCATATATAAGTGTACATATACAAATATACGGGTATACACGAGTTAATTCGTGGATACATCCAGTGTATGTTTGGGGGTACGTGTCTACTCACATTGTGAAGCACGCGTATACGTATGTATACGTGCAAACATGATTATATACCTGTATAGACGTATATACGTACATTTACGTGTATACACAAGTACATGTATGTATACACGAGTATACAAGCTTATATACATGTGTGCCTACATAATGAAAACAAGCTCTCGGGCAAAAATCTAAGGGGTGTGAGAGGGGAGGATAAGAAGCAAAGAATTATAAGGAACTTACGTTCGCTGACGCGCTACATGCACACAATGCCAGAAACTGATGGATGCAAAACAAATCACCTATTTGTTACACAAAGATGATTTTGCCCAAGATTTTAGTTTTTAAGAAATATTTAGAGCAGTTGTTAAAAGTTACGGCCTGTAGCTCTAATACAAGCATCGCAACAAAGGCGCATCGGCTGATGAAAGTTTTTCAAAAGGCTCGTTATTGTAACAGAGCGTGCTTTGTGATTGCGACGCACATATATCACAGCTGCAGACCGCAAATTTCATCAATCGCTTTAAAATTTTCTTGAAACCTAAAATGTTGTGAAAAATTGTCTTTGTGTAATAAATTTTTGACCAGTTTTGCATCCATCAGTTTCTGGCTTTGCGTGCATGTAGCGCGTCAGTATTGTGTTTGTCTCCTTATGTGATTCTTACTTCTTATCCTCCCCTCTAACACCTTTTAATAATTTGCTTAAAAGTTTAAACTCACCCTGTATACTTGTATATCTAATGCGTGTATGTAAGTGTCTACTCGAGTACGTACGCGTATACGAGTGTCTACCTGAGTATATAAGTGTTTACATATATAAACGAGTACATACGTTATAGTCGAATGTATATCTGTATAGATTAAAAATACTTGCAGATACCCATATATGTATTTATTGGTGCATTTATGTGAATACGTCTATATACGTGTCTACACGAGTATATGCGTATACTTACGCATATACTCGTATATTTAACACCATTTACTGAAAAAACAATACATATTAAGTGAAATTAATATTTAATTTATATCTGCCTTATACTTAATGATTAAGTGACATTAGAAGAACAATACTTGTTAAGCCTAATATTATGACCACTTTACCCCATCTTACTAAAATTGCTCTAAAAAATTATCTAAAATAGATTCAGCTAACTGCTAATGAGTAAGAGTTCTTGAGACATGTAGGAAGCTTCCTATGCAGTCAATCTGTTCATAATTCTAACAAAAAAAATTTCCCAAGGAAGTTAAAAGAGGTCTTTAGATTTAAAAACTTTTCATATTGATACAAAATATTTTTTTTTTACCGAATAACATTTTGCCAGTTGTAAAATTTTGTACTCAAAATGTAGTTTCTAACTACCCTACTCTATAATAAAATTTTCACATTCATTCGAACATTTATTTCCAAGCTATAGCCATTTATTTGACGACTGACCACTTTACCCCATTGACCACTTTCCCCCATCAGACCCTATAGAAGAAAGTAAAAATAATTATTGATTTAACGTACAAATAAATGATTTGTATACGCACAAAGAATTTCGTTTTTTATCTTATCGGGACAACTTTCTTAATAAAACCGCAGAAAAAAAATCAGTTTACAATTATTCTTTTAGGATAGAAAAATGTATTTAAAATAATTACGTTAGCTTTTTATCCTTATATATTATTTCTGTAGCCTGTTTTTGGTTTCTACGCGAGATCTTCCTCAATTCTTGATCGATTTCTTTGATTTACACCTTATTTTAAAGCTTATCGTGCAGGCTACTGACGAAAAATAGACCCATGGTCTAAAAATTGTTTTTTTTTCTGTCAAAAAAAACTGTTTTGAGGAACCAGACTGAGGTTTTCGGTTAAATTTATAACTTTAACTTGCACTTTGACCGACAGAGCTGAAAAGCTTGATCGGCAGAGCATTCGACTGGTAACCAGGAGAATGAGTGTTCGGGCCCATGTTCGCACAATCTGCATCAAAAAATTAGAGAATTATCTCGCATTACATGAACAACAAGTAATAATAACAAGTAATTATAATTATGAGGGAATATAATAGATAGATGGAAACGCTCCTCGCTGTTATGAAAACTTGATGCAACCTGAAGCTAAATTGAGTCATAATTGTAAGGCTTTTTTTTTTCTTTTTTGTTTTTAAAGCTTTGGCTCCGGTAAGAAAATTGAAGCATAATATAAGCGAAAATATAAGTATCGGGTTTAAGATTTCATTTTACAATGGAATTGTTTTTTGTTCCGAAAAAAAAATCGTATATTGAAATATTGATTCTTCTTATGAGTTTTTGATTCTTTGTACAAATAAAAAAATACTACCTCCATTTGAAGGGTAAAATATATATGTTTTCTTCTTTTTGCAAAAAAACAAATAGCTTATAACATTTTTACTACATTCGAAGAGCTACGCTTAAAAAAGAACTTAGTTCAAATTATTTTGTATTTTAACCGTGCTGTTAAATGATGAATACGTGCTGCCATCTAAGCCATAACGGTTCAAGGAAAATGCGATAACAAATTGTAAAACTTTTCAAGAATAAAAACACTTTTCTTCAATATCTTATATTATATATCATTTCTGTGGATTATTTTTCTGTAAGTATGCGAGATCTTTCTTATCTGTTGAAAAAATTCACTCCTCATTTTAAATCTTATCTCAGGCCGGCTAATGACGAAAAATATACTTACGGTCTAAAAATCAAGTTTTCGGAAACGCCCCTTGCTGTTGCAAAACCTTGATGCACCCTGTAGTTCTTATGCAATTCTTTTAAGCAAATTTCCAATACAATTTTCCATTTTTTTTGCGTCGCTTTTGGCAAGGAAAAAAAATTAAATTAAGCTGTGTGTGTGTGTGTGTATGTGTGTTTTAATAAAGCTTAAAAGCACTGGACTGAGTTGTTCGGTTAAAATTATAAGTTTTTTCGGAAGAGCGTTCGGCTATAAACTATCTGAACTTCGGGCAAGCTCGGGCTGTCCAGCATAATAGAAAATTTACATTAATATTACGCATTACATGTACTCATAACATACAACAGATAACACACGTAATAAAATAAATGCCGTGGGAATGCTACTTGGTGTTTCGACTCCTTTATGCAGGCTACAGTTATCATTCAGATAAGTTGACTGTTAATCAAAAGGTGTTCTTCCCTTTTTTTTAAAGCATTGACTCCGTCCAGACCACTAAGCATAATGTAAGCATAAAAAAAGTATTAGATTCACCTCAAGGGAATCATTTTTGTGCAGAAAAACAGTTTCATTGTATGCTGAAATGTAGATTTTTCTAATAGCTGTGTTCGACCTTTTGTACAAATAAAAAAAATACTACGCCAAATTGAAACTACGAGTTTTACCCAGTAAACCCTTAATTATTTATTCGAATACGGTATAAAACATAAAAATTATTATCAAATTCATTAGTAAAAAATCATTTTCTACTCCTCTGCTTTCAGCTTTAAAAAAAAAAAAAAACATTTTGCCTACGTTCGAAAAATTACACTTAAAAAACGGACTCAGTTCAACTAATGCGGTTTTGAATTTTAAGTCTTCGAATAAAAGAAAAACATATGCAGGCATTTAAGCCGTAACCGTTAAAGCAGCCTGCTATGGGAAATAGTTCAATATTCAAAAATAAAAACCCTTATTTTCAATCTAATTTATTACTTCTCTATAATGTTTGTTTCAATCGCTACATGATATCTTCCTCATTCTTTATTTAAATTCCCTGTTTTACGAATAATTTCAAAACGTATCATGCTGGCTAATGACAAAACATATAGACGCATGATCTTTTTTCTTTTTTTTCTGCAAAAAGCTTTTTTGCTGTTTTTTATTGCGCATTCCTTCAATGAATAGCATTCGAAAAGGAAGGCGCAATTGCTAGAATTGTTGGAGTGTCATGCTGTTAATCAGAATGGCGCCAGTTCGAATCCGTGCCAATAAATATTTCTTTAATGTTTCTTTTTTTTCCGTCAGATGCTCACATGGCATGAATGTATTTGCCACAACCTGTTTTTTCACATGCAAAATTACTGCTTTTTCACGAATCATTAAGCCACACTTTTAATGATATTTATGTTTATATTGAAAATCCGTGCAACCAAAGGGTGAGCGATGATCAAATTATCACAACGTTGTATTTAAAGAGGTTTTGTTACTGATGACTTCAAATTACATGCCTTCTCTTGTGCGCTTACTTTTTTCCGTTTCATTTTTTTCGGTTCTTCTTCATAATGTTCTTTCTTTGAAATTTTGAAAGAGCGAAATGCCTTATGAAACGATTCGAAGAACAGTGCGGAGTTCCGCACGGGTCTACTAGTAAAATAATAATTCAAAGAAGCATTTTACAGCAGCGAGTTTAGAGAAATAGGAAACACCAGATTTGTTCATCTACTAAAAAAAGAAAACACTTCTTTGGGAGAATGCAATAATTTTAATGCAGTGGTCTTAAATTTAAAGTAAGGTTTCTTTAGGAGAACTAAAAAATAGAGTCGCTTTATTTATTTTTTTTTATAGTTTTTATTTTTAATCAAAGATGTAATTACTCTCTTCATCAACAGCGGTTTGCCTTCTAGTATGCAAATTTTCGGTCCTGGATAAATAAAGAGCAATTGAGCTTTGGAGCAAAATATCTGGAAATAGCATCTTGAATACATGCAACATTTTCAAATTTTGTCGTATAGAAATTGCTTTAGCAATCAGAAGAATGGGAAATCAGAGGGTGCAATTTGTGGCGAGAATATTTCCACTATTATCAGAGGAGGAGTGTTCCTGAAACATGATAATGTAAGACCACACTACTCAAGGCACACCCTTAAAATTAAAAAATGTAGTGAGCTGCTTCAATCACCATGCGCACACACACCTGACATTACACCATCTGATTTCTATTCATTGCTATCGATATGGGACAAAAACAAAAAAAAGATAGAGTGAAAATTTGCTATCTTCATATAATTTGCTCGAGAGCCGATTAATTTCTATCTATCCAGATAGAAATTTTGCGCAGTACACGGCAAAAGGTTGTTGCTTACGAGGGTAAATACATCGTAGTTTGAAGATAATAACTCTTAAAAATGTATTTAAAAAAATAATAATAATAAAAACGACATTGTTATTTACATTAATATTTACATTTAATTTTCCGAGAGACAGCAGAAAAGCCCTATTTATCGGAATAAGTGATAAACAAAGTACGTTAAAACGAGGGATTACTCTGTATAAGTAAAGCAAACTTCTAAGTTCAAAAAGTCTCAGTAGCCTAAAGTGATGGTAAGCACTTTCTCTCATAGTCTTTGTTGAAAGAAAAAAAAGAACGAAAAATGAAGTAACATGCAGTTAAAAACATCGCCAATATAAATTGTGCAATATTATATGTGCTGGCAATATTGCGTTAACAATAATGTTTTGAAAGTTATGCCTGTAATAAGCAATTATACCGCGCTCTAAATCGTATCCCAGGTTTAAAAAAAAGAATAACAATATTCTGTATATTTAAATTAATAAGACTATTTACCGAATAATGCTAAGAATTTTACCGTTGATAGCAAGTAATCAATGATCAAATTTCATTTCACCATTTTTTTTAGTTTGGCAGTATACTGGAGCAAGTTTTGGAGTTAATTGAAGCAAGAGCATTCTTGTTGTATATTTTTTTAAAATATATTTACTATTCCTTAAAATAAAAATCACGGTTATTTATCACTGAAAAATGTAAAACATCATTATTTTTTCAATTCAAAATATGATTACTGTACCAAAATTTATTTTCAATGTTTTGCTTTCCGACCAACGCATCAACCACGAGAGCTTTTAAAAGCATTTCCCAAGTTGAAGGAACTGACTTTCCATTAGTGAGTTCTCTAATACATGAAACAAAATTGCTCTCCCGAACAAGTAATGAAATGCTTGTTTACCAATGCGTCTCATAATGTTAAATCACAAAACATAATCAAACAACAATCTAACAACTGCCATTTTTCAAAACAATCAGGTGGGTGACGGTTGTTGAAATATTTCTATTTGTTTTATTCCGACTTGGAACATTTCTTGTTATTAATATAATGCTGTAAACTCACATAAAAGTGAATGCAACGTATCAATTATGAAACACCACTATAAAAAAACGTTGTTGTGTGATAATTTCCGTTGGACCGAATCAGGATTCCACAGGTTTTCATCCACTTCTTGGGAAAATCAAGAATATTAGTCAAAAGGTTTCCTGTACTGCAGCAAGTTGCAAGAATGCAGACTTCTCTCTGTCGTGAAAAACATTTTTAGCTGCCAGTTTAAAGATGAAGCGTATTTATTATCGGTTTCAGTTCTGTTACGGGTCGTCCAGTTTGACTTCGAGATCCTAAATACGGAGAGACTGGACAACTTCGAAACGGCGACCATCTTATGTCCAAAGATGCTTACTCCCCGTAGACCGTAATTCTGCCCCAAATATCACTGTACATTGTATCGAAAAAAATGGAAGCTTGTTATGATATTATGAAATGTAATGTGCATATCACATATATATGTTTGTTTTCTTTCTTTATGTGCACATTTTTGAGAGAAAAAAATTTCCTTGTAAGCGCTATGACGATACGAAATGATTGGTGCCGGATTGCCAGACTTGGCGCTCGTCCCATTTAATGAAAATACGAGGAGAAAAAAAAATCAGTCTGTTCTTCAAATATTTCATGTCCTTTATTCCGTGGGAAAGCTAGAAATTCACACAGCACAGCATTTCGAGCTGACAACACTTGGACTAAACATGGCGGAGATCGGCGCGCCGTTGTCCCATCTCTCCGTATATAGGATCTCTAGTGTGACGAGACTCCCAATGACAGCGAATAAGTCTCTGGATTCCGCAGCTACGCAAAAATTTTAGGCGGGTTAGATTCATGATACTTACAATTTTGTGTCATCTTTGTCCATGTTTGGAATAATACTTTTAGAGCTTTCTTGGAAATTATAAAAGGGGTCATTCTATCATAGTAAACCTAACCTAAGTTTCTCTAAAAGGTTTCCAAGACACGACTTGTTTAAACCTGTCAGTTTTCTGAATTCTTAAGAAAAGTAACAGAATAATTTAAAGTTACTATATTTTAGCAGAGAACGTTCCTATTTTTTTTTTCTTTTTCTTTTTCTTTTTTTTGTAAGATATGTTATTTGCAGAAATTGGGCGCATTTTATCATTCGGCAAAATTCAGTATTTCATTTGGTAAATTGGGAATTTCCGCCTTTCCAAAAAATTAACTTTGGAATGCACCTGCCCCTGCCAGTCATGAAATCTGCATCTTTTTGTCAGAAAAATATATTGTGTTTAATTTCAATTGTACACATTTGCTGCTTAGCTTTAAAAACACATCTTTTGTTTCAATCAATTCAGAAACATTTCAGGAAAAAAAATGGGCAGCTGATATGCCCAACTTTTGCTCGTAACATATTTTGCAAACAACATGAACGTTTTCTACTAAAAGTCAGAAACCTTCCTAAATTATCCATGAATCTTTCTAAACAATACAGAAATCTCCCCGGTTAAAGCCAGTCCTGTTTCTTAAACCTTGAAAGAAATCTTACGGTTTCAAATATTAGCTTGGCACTTTCCTGATTCACCAAGAAAGCTTCACAAGCAATCTTGCAACCAGGACCAACGCGAAGACAGAATTGCAAGCAACTAACTTGCCTGCAAAGTTGCAAAATCCAGAGAATTTTTCGTTTTCATTGGCAGTTTAACCAACCTGGATAGACCGTAGTCTTTCTGAAGCGGATACACTAAAAATCTCGAAACTGGTAGCTAAAAATATTTTCGCAACAGTGAGAAATCTGCATTCGTGCAACTTGTAGTAATTCAGAAAATATTTTGACCAATATACTTAATTTTCCCAGGAAATTGGTGAAAACCAGTGAAATCCTGAAACGTTCAACGGAAATAATCAGTGACGTTTTGGAATTTTTTTACAGTGATTAACTGAATAATCATTCTTTTTTTATTATTGTTCGTATTTTACTTGAGGCGAAGGATTACAAGCACTAGCGTGAAAGAAAGAAACCAAGCAGACGATGTTAATTAAATACATATGATGTGCAGCATTTGCATACTAAGTATAGGGAGTTGAATTGCCTTGAGCTTTATTTGATGTTAACTTGAACTGTGTTAGCTGATTTAGGAAATCTTCCTCTTTGCTTTGCACTGCGCCGGTCAAACACCTATTGATTGTTTTCAGGTATATGTGAACGACAATGACGTAACTGTTAATTATATGAAGTTTTTTAGATATATGTAGTGATATATGGGTGCTTTATTAACGCATCTCTGATTGTTAAACACCAGTGTTCGGACCTTTAGGGAATCTTGCTTTTTATTTTACTGTGTGTCGGTCAAAAACCCGCTGATTATCTTCAAACAGATATTGACGATAATAAGTTGACTTCTTTAAAAAAAAAATCTGAAAATTATGAAGTGAAATCTGTGTTAGAGTATTGTATCTATAATCATTAATTATCAATTTTAAGTGTTGAAGGAAATCTTGCTTTTTATTTTACAGTGAATCGGTGAAACACCTATTGATTGTCTGTAAATAGATGCTGACGATAGTGATGTAACTGCTCATCTTAAAAAAAATCTGAAAAAATAAAGGGAAATCTGTGCTAGAGTACTGATGTATCTCTAATCCTTAATTACGAATTTTTAGTGTTGAAGGAAATCTTGATCTTTATTTTGCAATTTGCCGGTCAAAAACCTATTGATTGTCTTCAAGCAGATGCTGACGATAATGATCTAACTGCTCTTGTTAAAAAATTCTGAAAAGTATGAAGTGAAATCTGTGCTAGAGAGTATTGTATCTCTGATCCTTAATTATTAATTTTAAGTATTGAAGGAAATCTTGCTTTTTATTTTACAGTGAATCGGTGAAACACCTATTGATTGTCTTGAAATAGATGTCGACGATAATGATGTAACAGCGCACCTAAAAAAAATCTGAAAAGTATCTCTAATATTTAAGCATCAATTTTGGATGGTTTAGGAAATTTTGGTTTTTTACTTTACACTGCATCGATCAAACACTAATTAATTACAAGTAACTCACTGGTTATTACCTATTGATTGATCTCTAATAAATGCTTACGATAATGACATAGCTGGTAATCATTTCAAAAGAAATCTGAATAAAATAAGCAATCAAATCTACTGCTGGATCAGCGTAATTCCAAGCGTTAAACATCAGCTTTAGGTAGTTTTGGAAATATTGCTTTTTACTTTACACTGTATCGGACAAACACCAATTGATTTTATTCAAATAAATGTGAAAGATACCAACATGTTAATTGAATTTAAAAAAAAAATTCCGAAAAAAAAAGTAAAATCTTTGCTAAATTAGCGATCTCAAAGCGTTAAATATCAGTTTTTGATCGTGTCGGAAACTTTGCTTTTTACTTTGCATTTTATCAGTCTAACACTTGTTGATTATTTTTTAGTTAATGTTGACGATAGCGACATAATTTTTTATTAGTTAAAAATCTGAAAAAAAAAATTACTAATCAAATCTGGGGCTAGATTAGCGTATCTTTGAACGCTAAACAACAGTTTTTAGTTGTTTTAAAAATTTTGCTTTGCATTTTACATTCTATAGGTTGAGCTTCAAGTGATTCTCTTACAGTTATATGAACAATAACAATCTCGTCGTTAAATGCACAAAATTTCTGAAAAATGTAAAGGGAAATTTGTGCTAGATTCCCAATCTCTATGCCTTAAAATTTTAGTTGATTTTTGAAATTTTGCTTTCTACTTTACATTGTATCAGCCAAACACCGATTGACTGTTTTCTATTCAATGTTAACAATAATAACATAGCTCTTAGTCATAAAAAAATCTCTGAATAAATATAAAGTGAAGTTTATGGCTAAATTGACACACGTAATAAATAAACACCAGTTTTTGGTGCTTTGGCAAAGTTTATTGTTTGATTAAGATTGTATCTATCAGCAACATATTGACTGTTTTCAAGTACTATTTGTGAACGATAAAAATCTAGCTGTAATCACAGATGAAAGTCTTCAACTTCTTATTACACTGTAAAAAAATTCCGAAACGTTACTGGGTATTTCCGTGTTACGTTTCGGGATTTTAATGGTTTTTATCCACTTCCTGGAAAAATCAAGTATCATTGTCAAAAAGTTTCCTGAATTGCTACAAGTTTCACGAATGCAGAATTTTCACTGCTGTGAAAGATATTTTTAGCTCCCAGTTTAAAGATTAACTGAGCGTATTTATAAAGTGAGTCGTCTTCTATTCAAGTACGGCCCGTCCATGCTAAATAAGTTCCCAAAGGGGGCAAATAAGTATGGACTCCGTAGCTTTGCAAGAATTGCAGGTGAGTAAAATTATCATTACTTAGTTGCAATTCTGGCTTAGCTGTGACCATGTTTGCAGTAATGCTATTGGAACTTCCTTGATAAATCGGGAGGATGCCCAGCTATTATGCTATACTTTTCTAATTTTTCAAAGAAGCGTCTGGCTATTAACAGGACGATTTCTGAATTGTTCAGGAAGATTCCAGGATAATATCAGGAAGGTTACTGAATTTTAGAGGAAAATGTTTCTGGACTTTGCAAGATATGTTACTGGCAGAAATTGGGCACATCAGCTGCCCATTATTTTCCAGTAACGTTTCTGAATCGTTTTTACAGTGTACATACAAAATAAACGATTTTGACGCATTTAAGATTAGGGGAGAGTGTTGTACCTTGGGACACTACTAATTTCTAAGGATCTATTTTTAGCAGTCATATTTTTGTAATCTCTAATGGTAACCTTAACCACTAAATGGTGCCATAGTAAAAATCAGCATCAAATGAGTACACTGTAAAAACGATTCAGAAACGTTCCTGGAAAATAGTGGGCAGTTGATGTGCCCAATTTCTGCCAGTAATATATCTAGCAAAATCCCGGAACGTTTTCCGCTAAAATTCAGTAACCTTCCTGATATGATCCTGAAAGTCTCCTGAAAAATTCAGAAATCTTGCCGTTAAAAACCAGTCGTGTCTCTGGTAAAGTAGTGTAAACTTAAAAAGGTACAATATAATAGCATGGCATCTTCCTGTTTATCAAGGAAGTTTCAAGAGTATTATTACAAACATGGCCAAAGCTAAGCTAGAATTGCTGGTAAGTATCGATAATTTTACTCGCTTGCAATTCTTGTGAAGCAACGTAGTCCATACTTATTCGCAACCGATACACTTAATAAATACGCTCAGTTAATTTTTAAACTGGGAGCTAAAAATATTTTTCACAACAGTGAAAAGTCTGCATTCGTGCAACTTGTAACAATTCAGGAAACTTTTTGACAATGATACTGGATATTTCCAAGAAGTGGATAAAGACCATTGAATTCCGAAACGTAACACGGGAATACCCAGTAACGTTTCGGAATTTTTTTACAGTGTAAAATTAACGATTTTGTGAGAGGAAGAAAATTTTATGACTCCAAAGTAAATATTATCTTCATTTTTGTTTTATTTTCTGTCTTGGTATTTGTAAAACTAATCATCTGAATTTTATTTTGTTACAAAGGAGAAGTACTTTAAACAGTTTGGTTATGAGAAAATAATGATAGTCCATCTAGATCGACCACCATTTTGGTTTTTCTTAAACCACGTAGGATTGTACTTTGGGACAGCCCATCACATTGTACCTTAGGGCACGAGTACAACAAAGGTACAACAAGGTTCCCAGGTACAACATATGCATGGCTCTTATTAAGATATGTTCAGGAACTTGGAACAATGTTCTAATCTTAAGTAGTCTTTTAAACACATTTAATGTTAGATAATAATTCATTAATTCATTATTCATAACTATTTATTCATTATTCGTAATTTTTTATTCATTATTCTTGATATTCATAACCATGAAAAAAATGTTCTTTTTTTATTTTTTTGGTGCAAAATTGGTTCAAGTATATGGCTCTTTCCTGAATCATGAAGACTTTTCCACAGTACAACAGGATGTGTCCCAAGGTACAATAGGATGTTGCAGCTTGGGACAGCTTGGAACTCTTGCCTTAAATGGCTGGCATTATTTTTTTTTTTTTAGACTGTCTGAATTTCAAAAAATATATTGCATAGAAATATGTTGGGGTGTGACTTTTAGATTTTAGATTTGATTCAAATAATTGACGTTAAAAATTAAATTATAAAAAGTGTCCCAAGGCACAACATTCTCCCCTACATTGAGTTTTCGGACGTTTGCTTTTGTGGGACTTTAGGGTAGCATGCCCAACCTTGTTAAAGGCATGGATGTAGTCTCTGTTCTCACTTTGTTTAAAGGTACAGAAGTAGTCTAACTTTATACTTCCTTCGTTAAAAGCAAGCATGTACTTTGTTAAAGGCAAGGATGTAGTCTAACTCTGAACTACCCTTGTCAAAGGCAAAGATGAAGTCTAACTCTGTACTTCAATTTTTAAAGGTAGAGAAAACGACAAAGGGTAAGAAACAGACAAAGGGAATGTGATCTAACTATGTATTCCCTTTGTTAAAGGCAAACATGTAGTTTATACTGTACTCCACTTGTTAAATGCAAAAATGAAGTCTAACTGAGTGCTCCCCTTGTTAAAGGCAAGCATGTAATCTAAATCTGTATTCCCTTTGTTAAATACAAGGATGTGGTCTGCTCTGTACTCCACTTGTTAAAGGCAAAGATGAAGTCTAATTCTGTACTCTCCTTGTTAAAGGCAAGCATGTAGTCTAACTCTATGTACCCCTTTGGTTCGCCATAGCTTTTAAAATGTAAGGATAAGTTAGTTTGATTCTTCATGCATCGTTGCAGTTCACCATAACAGACGCAGCAGTTGTTGCACAAAACACCCTAAAAGCTTCAAATATGACAGATTTTCAAAAATAATTTTTTAGAAATAATCCTTTTTGGCTCAGAAAAGGATATATATTTTGAGTTACGTCCGTCACTAAGCATCAGTCGTTTTTGGGATAAAAACATGGCACGATAAAGATATGCAGATGTCTTGCTCGAAAGCAATGTTTAATTTTTCAATTAATTCTTGCAAAAACAGAACCAACCCTAATTTGGGGATCCTTAGTTGAATTTTACTCTCTAAACTGATAGCATGGCAGACAGATTCCGTGGCGGAGCAAAGGTATGTAGATGAGGCCCTTTCCGAGCGCAATAATGTTTAATCTCTCACTCAATTGTAAAAAAAAAACGTAACCGACCCTAATTTAAGGATCTTTAGTCAAATTTTGCTTCCTAAACTGGTGGCAGGGCAAACGGATTTGGTGGCGCGACAAAGACATGCGGATGTCTTGTTCGAACAAGTCCTCCGTCGCGCCAAAGAAAAAAAGAAAATAGAACAAAGTGGATATTACCAAAAACACTTCCTCAAATTCCTGCACCATTTCCCATCCCTCCTTTAACAGTCATTATCTTCGCATATTTCGAATTAATATTCCATGGAGGAAGAATTTTTTTCCAGAGAAAAACGTTTCACTGGTCATTTCCATTAATCAGTGACGGTCGCAGTGTCATTAGTTGGCCATTAGCAGCAAGTCTACTAGGGTTAATTGCAGCCTTATGCAAAAGTGGTTGGTTCAGTTGTCATTAACTACTGTTGCCATTTGTCATCGCTTAAATTTTAATACCATACGACGCAAAAAGTGCTTGGGTATGCTAGTATGTAATATGTAATAAGTTACTTTTTAGCGTAAACAAATAAAAACCAATCACACACAATTTTTGAATAAAAATACTAATTTTCCTCTCAAATGTAAAATATCTTACATTTTAAAAGCTGTAGTCACTTTCAAGCTTTTTGATAAGCAAGTTCTAACGTAAAAATCTTTTGTTAAGAGTTAAATGGAAGCCTCAGAGTAATTTCAAATGTGAGATTCTATTAACTTTTTGCGAACTTTATTTTTGAACGTGAAAATAAAAAGTACAGAATAGCTATTTATTAAGGTTGGTTATAGTTAAAGTTACGTTGGGACGACGTACACCTAATTTTAATTAAGACTTTCGGAGTTATTTTTGCAGACATAAGTCAATGAAAGTTGATGCGCACGTTTCGTAGATTTTGGAGCCCCTTTATATACCCTCGACGGTTTTTCTAATCAGCGGTGTACTCTGAAGGAAAATATATCGCCAAAACTGTCGACGTTGGAAAACTTACCATCAAATTTGATCTAATTGCCTGTCGTTAGCTCGTTCAAAATCATTAAAACAAAATGACGGCGGGGGGGGGGGGTTGAGTTCAGTATTAATCCTATTTAAAATAACATACACGAGTTTGCATTTTGTGAAACGTAACACTTTCTGTAAGAATACAACGTTAAAAAAAAGAAAGAAAAAGCTCCAAAATGTCTACATTTTTATCCTTTACTGCAAATTCTATGATAAAATGAAAGTCAAACATTTATGTAGTTAAGTTATAAAAATAAATTAAATTATAAAGTTTCTTTTATATTTCTCTAGCTTACCGAGTGACGGACAGTTAAAATTGGAAAAAAAGAAAAAGAGCATGTCTAGAAGAATGACCCTAAATTTGTGTCTAAGACATTGAAGATATTTTGTGTGTTACAGAATTTCTGGAATGCAGCGTGTGAAAACTTAACTTTCCATCTATTGATTTTTTGCTATATTTTATCAATAAGCTATCCTCCATATGATATCCAGTAAACATGATACTAAAGTATGGGATCAGTTATAAGTATTAGGAAAATGGCGTAAATATTAGTAGGGGGAAAAACATTAGTAGGGGATTTAGTGCGCCATGAATCATTGGTTGTTAGTCCTCCCCACTTATCATCAAAATCCGATTTAGCAATAAAAACTCGGACTTCTTTTTCTCTCTTTTCAGGGAAAGAAGTTAAAGAAAAATCCCTGTCACGCCATCTTGGTTTTGATAAGTGACTATTGCAGGTGTGTGTTGAAACGAATAAAAGCCCTTTGATAAAAACAAGTTGAAATCTGCTAAAATACGACCGCAGTTAATCAATACTTTTTTTCTATCAAAATGATAAATACGTACTTTTAATGAAATTATTGTTAAATCCTGATACATTATAAATTTATTTTTGTGGTTTGAAATTATAGTAATGGGTCATTTCTTAGTATTTGGCTGTGAAATATTCCGTACGTAACTCGAAATTTCGAAACATTTATGTTTTTTTCCCCTGTATAAATACAGATAGCTAAGATTTCTATTATTTCAATTCTTATCCGTATTTTTACAGTGAAATAAAAATTTGAAAATTTCGAGATTTAGCGTTACGTACGGGAAATTTCAGTCAAATACTGTAAAATGACTCTGGTGTGTGTAAGTGTGTATTTAACCCCTTTTTCACAGGACACGGAAACATTTAGAAACCTCTCTGCAAATTTTCTTGCTGAATAACTAGACTCAAATATTCATAATATGAATTCATAACTTTCTTTTTCGATTGTACAATCGGGCCCTCCATGGACGATAAGGATTCAGATTAGCGGTCGCCACTTGCCACATAGCGAATAAATCAAAAAAGTGGCGACTAAAAATATTAGTATCATTCGTCACCCGATCACCATTCTCCCCTGCCTCGCCTCTGCTGTCAGCAATTTGGTTGTTTCACATTTTTAAAAAACATTTTTCTTCTAAAAGAGGACGGCCAAAAACATGGGGTGAATACCTTTTTTCTTAATTTTGAAATGAGATTCCCTATTTTGTACTACATGAGGCTCCTGAGACTAAAAACAGCTGGGCTACAAAATGTCATTACATTCCGACGAGTAGAACAAAAGATATTAGCTGTAAATATTTCAGGGACCGCCACCGAATTTAAAATGGGTACTTTCAAGGTTTAAGTTCACCGATCAATGCAATCGAGTTTTTTCAATCCTTATATATTATTTCTGTACCCTGTTTTTGGTTTCTACGCCAGATTTTCCTCAATTCTTGATCGATTTCTTTGATTTACGCCTTATTTTAAAGCTTATGGTGCTGGATACTGACGAAAAATAGACCCACGGTCTAAAAATTGTTTTTTTCAGCCGAAAAAACCTGTTTTAAAGAACCAGAATGAGGTTTTCGGTTAAACTTATAACTTTAATTTGCGCTATGACCGACAGAGCTGAATAGCTTGATCGGCAGAGCGTTCTCTTCGTAATCAGGAGAATGCGTGTTCGGGCCCACGTCCGGACAATCTACAACAAAAGATTAGAGAAATATCGCGCATTACATGAATACTTAATTAAGTGAATAACAACTATGAAGGAATAGAATAAATGAGAAGGAAACGCTCCTTGCTGATATGAAAACTTGAAGTGACTTTGTGCTAAATTACTTCGGAATTGTACGTTTTTTTTTTTCTTTTTAAGCTTTGGCTCTGGTAAGAAAATTAAAGCATAATGTAAGCGAAAATATAAGTAACAGGTGTAAGATTTCAGACTACAATAGACTTGTTTTTTGTTCAGAAAAAAATAATAAATCGTATATTGAAATATATATTCTTCTAATGAGTTTTTGACTCTTTGTACAATAAAAAAATTACTACCTCAATTTGAAGCGTAAAATATATATTTTTTCTTCTTTTTGCAAATAAACAAATAGCTTATCACATTTTTACTACATTCCAAAAGCTACGCTTAAAAAAGAGCATAGTTCAATAAATTTTGTATTTTAACCGTGCTGTTAAATGATGAACACGTGCTGCCATCTAAGTCATAACGGTTCAAGCAGCCTGCGGTAACAAATTGTAAAAACTTTCAAGAATAAAAAAAATGTTTCTTCAATATCTTATCTTATATATTATTTCCTTCTCATTTTAAAACTTATCAGGCCGGCTAATGAAGAAAAATAGACTTACGGTCGAAAAATCAAGTTTTCGAAAACGCCCCTTGCTGTTTCAAAACCTTGATGCTGCCTGTAGTTCTTATGCATTTTTTAAAAGCAAAGTTCTAATGCAGTTTTCCATTTTTTACGTCGCTTTCGGCAAAAAAAAAAAAATAGCCTGTGTGTGTTCATATTTTAATAAAGCTTAAAAGCACTGGATTTAGTTGTTCGGTTAAATTGATAAGCTTTTTTCGGTAGAGCATTCGGCTATAAACTATCTGAACTGCGGGCAAGTTGGGCTGTCCGATACAATATCAAATTTATATTGGTATTACGCATTACATGTACTAATAACATACAAACGTAATAAAATAAATGCAGTGGGAATGCTACTTGGTGTTTCGACTCCTTTATGCAGGCTACAGTTATCATTCGGATAAGTTGACTGTTAATCGAAGAGTGTTCTTCCTTTTTTGTAAGTTTTGACTACATCCAGATCACTCAGTATAATGTAAGCATAAAAAAGTATTAGATTTACCTAAAGGAAATCCTTTTTGTGCAGAAAAACATTATCATTGTATGCTGAAATGTAGATGTTTCTAATAGCAGTGTTCGACTTTTTGTACAAATGAAAAAATACTACGCCAAATTAAAACTACGAGTTTCACCCAGTAAACCTTTAATTTTTTATTCGCGCGAATACGATATAAAGCATTAAAATTATTATCAACTTCATTAGCAAGAAATCATTTTCTACTCCTCTGCTTTCTGCTGAAAAAAAAAAAAACATTTTGTCTACGTTCGAAAAATTACACTTAAAAAACGGACTCAGTTCAACTGGTTTTGGTTTTGAATTTTAAGTGTTCGATTAAAAGAGAAACATGTGCGGGCATTTAAGACGTAACTGTTAAAACAACCTTCTATGTGAAATAGTTCAATATTCAAAGATAAAAACACTTATTTTCATTCTAATTTCTTTTTTCTCTAGAATGTTCGTTTCAATCGCTCATGAGATCTTCGTCATTCTTTAATCAAATTCCATGCTTTTCGAATAATTTTAAATCGTATCATGCTGGTTAATGACAAAACATAGAAGCATGATCTTATTATTATTATTTTTATTTTTTTGGCGAAAAGCTTTTTTGCTGTTTTTTACTACGCATTCCTTCAATGAATAGCTTTCGAAAAGGAAGGCGCAATTGCTAGGTTTGTTGGGGTGTCGGGCTGTTAATCAGAATGGCGCCAATTCGAATCCGTGCCAATAAATATCTCTTTAATGTTTCTTTTTTTCCCGTCAGATGCTCACATGGGCAGGACTGTATTTGCCACAACCTGTTTTTTTACATGCACAATTATTGCTTTTTCAAGGGTCACTACTCAGCCACACTTTTAATGATATTTATGTTTGAATTGAAAATATGTACGACCAAAAGGTGAGCGATGATCAAATTATCACAACGTTGTATTTAACGAGGTTTTGTTACTGATGTCTTTAAATTACATGCCTTCTCTTCTGCGCTCACTTTTTTTTTCTGTTCTTCTTCATAATGTTCTTCCTTTGAAATTCTTAAAGAGCGAAATACCTTATGAAACGATTCGAAGCACAGTGCGGAGTTCCGCACGGGTCGACTAGTTCCAATTATTTCATTTTTTCAGAGGAAGTAACTGAAACTACTCACTAATCGAGTTTTCTCAATCCCAATTATTTCTTTTTTTTTCAGAGGAAGTAAATGAAACTTCTCACTATAATACATTTACTTTAAGTAATTAACTGACAATTTTCAGGTTTTGAGAAAGATATCTATTTTTACTTAACTTGAAGAAAACAATATATTACGGTTACAGATTTAAAAAAAAAATTTCATTATTCTAGCATTTAAAAAAAAAAAAGAACTGAAAATATAACCTCGCGCAATAGCGCATATAAACGCTATATAAACGACTAGCAACCAATCCCGAACATGTTCATGTTAAAAAATTATCTATCTTAAATAAATCTAATGCAGGTACTTTTTAATTAAAAATTCAATGTTAAGCAACAATTTTTGTTTCGTTTTTATGCAGTTTCGAAACGAATTGTTTTTTCTTCTCATTTCCTGATCAAGAGAGACCAACATATAATTTCCACTAAACAATACATTCTTCTGGTATATAAAGCTGTACTTACGTATAGTTGTACGTTAGAACTTCTGATTTGATGATAATGATGGCATAAGGAATTTTCATTGGAAATTGTAATAACTTGAATTGGAATAGGAAATATGCAGGCACCACGAGAATGCAAGGAATATGAGTCATCTAACCTGCTGCTGGTGCTGTAAGAACAACACTCTAAATCATATTGTTCTATAGTGACTTTATTTGTCGTCCAACTCCATTGTATAGATTAGGCAAATTAAAGTTGCACAACAAAATTATTGGGATATCGCCTTTAGTTTTGAAAGCATGAAGAGAAGAACTGAATATTTAACATAATTAAGGAATTCTTGTGGATGATGCATAGCATTGTAGGCAAAAACTATAGCCTTCTCGCACACCCACGTGCAATTTTTTTTAAAGATTCTTGGTTTCAGGATAAACATTGAGGATCATATCATTTAGAGAAAAAATTTCCCAACACATTCCTTTCGATATCTTTTTCTAGGTATTTTTTCGTTACTTATTGGTAATAAAAGCCTTTATAAATGCTTAACACCATCTCCCCAACGGGCTATTATAGATGTTCCTAAGATACAGAGACAGTACGTACTCTTTACATGAGGCGAACATTACGATATACTCTCGCAAGAAGCTCTCCTATTTGCCCATTTTTTCCTATGGAACAGATAGAGTTTTTCTGGAGGAGACATTCAAAGTAGATTAAATGTGGAATAGTCAGTTTTTACACCCACTAAGTCCCGGCAGTTCCACAAAAAGAAAAAAAAACAGCGTAGAAGCCAGTCTGCCTGTTGATCGATTTTTGGCTGGTGTTGAATTTTTAAGTTTTTCCCGTTTCACCGGGTATGCCGATAAACATTAATTTACGTTCTTGGTCTTCAACGTTATTAACTATTGTGTCATAGCATCATGTGCTAAATTGGGTATGTGAATTGAAACGTAATCATTCAGTAGGAGGCAATCATGTAGAATTCTTGCCTTTATAGCGTTATTTTCTAACTATTACTATCTAACTATTTAAATAGCGTTAGCGTATTTAAATAGTTAGATAGTAATATGGTACCCGTTTAGCGTCCACGTCCCAGGTAGACCTGTCGTCTGTAGAATAGATTGTACAAAACCAGTAATTTTTTTATGAGTTAGTTTTAATTAAAATTCACAGAACAATCTACAAGTGTTAATTGTAGTAAACTACAATTAACTGTAATATATTGGCGTGTTTCGGATTTAATTTCAGATATCCGATGTTGGTGGAACTTGCTCGAAATTTCATCAACTTCTTGAACTCTGAATCCTATTAGATTGTTTATCCTCTCTCACTTCAGCTGAGTGTAAACGAGCAGCCTCCATAGTTGTAGCGATCTCTACTGACTTTTGAAAAGTAATACTTTCGGATTCACAAAATAGTCTGTCTAAAATTGGGCCACTACGGAGACCAACTATAAAACGATCTCTTAAAACTTCATTTAAAATGCCTTCAAACTTGCAATATTTTGCCAGTTCTTTCAATTTTGCACTCCAGTTGGCGATATTTTCATTTTCACGTTGGGATGCTCGATGAAACTTATACCGTTCAGCAAATACCGATCTTTTTGGCGCTACATGATCACTTAATTTTTCAACAAGTTCATCGAATTCCAAATCTTTGAGTTGTTTGGGTACACATAAATTTTGTAACAGTTTATAAGTCTCTTCCCCTACTGAACACAGCAATATACTGGCTTTCTTTTTCTCATCCGTAATTCCGTTGGCGATGAACATCTGCTCCAACATTTCATGGTAAACGGCCTAATCATTTTTTGATGGGTCAAATTCTTTCAAGTTTCCAATTAAACTCATTTTTCACAGGTTAATGGATGAATTTATTATCCCATCCTCGTCGCCACTGTTTTATATGCACAATAATATAACATCGATTATAAAAACTAAACATTTAATAACGTTAATACTAATTTTTGCATCCCAGAAATAGACAGATCTAGAGAAGAAACGAACGAAGGGCAGCTAGAAAATGAAAATATCAGAACAGGGGCATTCCAAGGTATTTTTGACATTTATGTAGAGTCCGTAACGTGACCTTTTTTGCCATAACTTTTTAATTTACCGTTTGATTTGCAAATTATTTTAATTTGAGCTGGTGTGTTGGTAGGAAAAGATCAAAATAAAATAATATGCTAATCAAATAGTAAATTAAAAAGTTATGGCAAAAAAGGTCACGTTACGGACTCTACATAAATGTCAAAAATACCTTGGAATGCCCCAACAGTAGAAGAAAACCCTAAAGAAAATAGTAAAGAAAATCAAAACGTGACATCTCGGGAAATCAACAATAGTGGTGCTTACAAGCACCCTCGTAGAATACGACAAGTACCAGACAGACTGGGTTACTTACTGACACATATTATACAAAAATGAATTATAGTACTTTTTTTGGAACTTTGAAAGGAGGAATAGCATGGTTGTAATATATTGGCATGGTTTCGGCAACAGGACTTTTTATAATAGCGATTGGCTATTCAATTGGCTATTAATTCCATGAATTGATACTTTTTGAATATGGTGTTGTAACAAAATTAGTAGTAGCGTTATTAAATGTTTAGTTTTTATAATCGATGTTATATTATTGTGCATATAAAACATTAACAAGTAATTAATTGTTAACTGTGGTAAACTACAACTAAAAATTAATTAATTGTTAACTGTAGTAAAGTACAACTAACAATTAATTAATTGTTAACTGCAGTAAACTACAATTAACAATTAATTAATTGTTAATTGTAATTTTCCACAATTACAATTGATCAATTGTTAGTTGTTGTGGTTACGTTTAGCAATTAATCATTTGTTAATCTTTAATTGTCAATGCAATTAAAATTTGCCCAGCTCTGCTGGCAACCTTTATTTCACATGTTACCATTCTTCAGCATCCAGTTCGACGAAAACTTTAAACTACTTTGCGCGAGCATATTGCCAGCGGTAATATGCTTCAGCGTATATTAGAACAAAGGAGTACGAAACATTAACGGGTAGCGAAGATAAATTATGAGTTAAAAAATAGTATAAATATATAGATGAATTATTTATAGCCTATGTCACTCTGTAAGAATGTACCTTCCGTCAAATTGGTGCAGTGGTTCCGGAGATTACCCGAACATATAAACATACAAAATCCGCTTTGTCTCTTTATAGTATTAGTTAGAATAAATAGTATATACTTATTTTAACATCTTGTTTACGCACCACTTAGATTTACCTGACCACACGTTAATAAACAGAGCTTGGTTAGATGTGCATATGCACCTTCTTTGGACTTCGTCTCTCCCACACACAACAGAAGAGACTTTCACGATTACGGAAAGAAGGAAGATTTTACCACACGATTTAAGTGAATTGGTTTATTTATATAAAAGTAGTACAATATACATGACTGGTAGTTAAAAGATTGATTTATAAAATATACGGATCGGAAAAATTTGCTTTAGTTAGTGGTCTGAAAATTACGTGTCGAATTTTGCTCGGGGATTCAAATTGCAATGTTCAAAATTTATAAAAGTTGAGGATTAAAGGAAGAAAATCGTAAAAAATAATTACGAG
Source organism: Uloborus diversus (assembly GCF_026930045.1). Classification (NCBI taxonomy): domain Eukaryota; kingdom Metazoa; phylum Arthropoda; class Arachnida; order Araneae; family Uloboridae; genus Uloborus; species Uloborus diversus. Next base: position 62,916,664 of record NC_072738.1, read on the forward strand.
AATCTAATAGTTACAGTAAAGCACCCAAAAATAGAAAATCTGAACTTCGGCACAAATATATATATTGTGCTTAAAAAACACAATATTTATTCTAAAATTATTTATAAAATTGAGTTTCCATTTTTTTTTTTTTTTAGAGAAAATTAAAAAAAAAAAAAAAAAGTCTAGCAGATAAAGTTCAGGAAGTTCCAAGAAAAATAGAGAAAATTTTACAACCTATTAGAAAAAATAAAGGTTTTAAAGAGATGGAAAAGTATCAGAAATGTTCAATTGTTGTGAGTGAAATGATTTGTTTTTTTTTGCGATCTCGTTTCTTGAAAAAGATTCATTTCTGCGATTGCGATTTTTGCTAAGCTGACTTTGTAACAATACGTTGGTTTTTTATTATCCTATCACTTCTTTAAAAATATATAGTATATATGTGTGTGTGTGTGTGTGTGTGTGTGTGTGTGTGTGTGTGTTTTCAGTGAATTCATTTCACGCGATCAATAAATTCGTGAACCAATTATTCAAAGTATTCAACGATTTTCAAACTGCTGAGCTATTTTACTGCTATTAAATTCCTTAATCAACTGTAAGAAAAAAAGAAATTGTATCACAATGCGTGATTACTTAGTTTTGTAGTGTTTACTTGAAAGGACTTAACTACTGGAAAATATAGATTTTTGACTGCTGTCAATTTTTCAAAAAAATTACCCCTCTTGATAAGTCGATCCTAGAACTTTGAACGTCGGTTTTTGCATTAAATTGCTTGACTTTAAGTGAGTACAATGCAGGATATTTTTTAAGACTGCACCGTGAGTGGATGTGACACTGCCAATGTAATATTGGCAAAAATAAAATACTAAATGTGTTGAAACTAGCTGATGTGTGCCTCACATGACTTCCTTTTACTCCAATTTATTGTCATTTTCCCATTACTGGTTATTTTAATGTGATTCAATAGTTTACTCTCTAAATATCACAAACAATGGCCAAATTGAAACCAGATTTAAAAAAAAAATCGTTAAATTTGTCACTAAGTTGGCGACAAAACTTGGCGACGAGAAGACTGGCGATATATCGCCAAGTGTCCGCCAAATTGTAACACCACTTGAGTTTACATCGAAATTAACAATGATTTCCCCCAAAAGGAGGCAAAAGATCCCCTTAGAAACACCCGAATGCAACCAAAAGGGGAGGTGCACAACTAGACCCCACTAAGAGTCTACGTACAAAATTTCAACTTTCTAAGACATACCGTTCTTGAGTTATGCGACATACATCCGCACATCCGTACATAAGCACATACGCATATCCGCACATACATACATACGTACATACAGACGTCACGAGAAAACTCGTTGTAACTAACTCTGGAATCGTCAAAATGGATATTTCGCGTGTCTATGCGTTCTTAGGCTCTTATCCACGTGTGGTCCAGTCGAAAAAAAAAAAAAAAAAACTCGACATTCATTTGGGGGTAAGCAAAATGGAAATTAAGGTCGGTTTTTGAGTGAAAATTTTTTCGCGAATACAATACTTCCTTTTTTGTAAAAGGAAGTAAAAAAGGGTCATTCTTCAGTTAAAACAGCAACAGCAAGTTTTAAAGGTTAGAGCAAAAACAAGCAATGATTTTCTTTAATATTCACCCGTTTTACTTCCAGATGCGATATAACAGAAACAAAATCAAAGCTCAAACAGCACGTAACAGGCCTAAACAGAATAAAAACACCCTCTCGACATAGTGAGAAGTAGAAAAAGACTTAAAAATCGATCCTGCTCCTATATTATTAATCTTTTGGAAAAACTTACACTGTAAAAACAATTCAGAAACGTTCCTGGAAAATAAACTGATAGGCCCAGCTTCTACCAGTAACGTATCTTGTAAAAAACAGGGACGTTTTCCGCTAAATGTCAGTAACCTTTCTAAATTATCCTTGAAATTTTCTGAAGAATTTGGAAAACTCCCCGGTTAAAGCCAGTCGTGTCTCGGGAGCATTAAAGAAAAAATTGAGTAGGTTTCCCGTAATTGATCATTACCTTCCTGATTTACCAAGAAACCTCCCGAAGCATTAATGCAACCATGAGCTGAGACAGAATTGCAAGTAAGAACCAAGCATCTCACTTGCCTTGCAAAGCTGCAGCTATTCAGTGACTTATTCGCCCACTTTGGGAGCTTAATCCATTTTTATAACGCTCTAATTATATATAACTCAAATTATGGTTATAAATAAAGGATCGTCGGCCTAGCCTTCCATTTTTATAACGCTCTTATCATACATGGCTATGAATAAAGGTTCACCTACCTAGTCTTTCATTCCTGTAATACTCGAATCATACATGGTTATGAATACAGCTGTAGATAAAGGATCACCGTCCGTGCCGTATATTTTTATAATGCTTTTATCATACATAGCTCGGCCTAGCCTTCGATTTTTCATAATACTCTTATCATACATAGCTTGGCCTAGGCTTCAATTTTTATAATGCTGTTATCATACACAGCCATGAATGTGGCTATGAATAAAGGACCACCAACCCAGCCTTCCATTTTTATAAGGCTCTTATCATACATAGCTACGAATAAAGCTATGAATAAAGGATCACCTACTTTGCCTTCCATTCCTGTAATTATTCTTATACATGGCTATGAATAAAGGATCATCGACCTAGCCTTACATTTTTGTAATCATCTTATCATACATAGCTGTGAAAAGAAGATCACCGGCCTAGCCTTCCACTTTTATAACGCTCTTATTTATCATACATAGCTATGAATATAACTTTAAATAGAGGATCACCGGCCTAGCTTTTGATTTTTATAATGCTCTTATCATACATTGCTTTGAATATAGCTATGAATAGAGGATCACCGGCCTAGCCTTTCATTTTTATAATGCTCTTATCATACTCAGCTATGAATAAAGGATCACCGGCCTAGCCTTTCATTTTTATAGCACTCTTATCATACATAGCTATGAATAAAGGATCACTGGTCTAACCTTCCATTTTTATAATACTCCTATCATACATGACCTTCTAATTATATAATGCTCTTATCATACATAGCTATAAATACAGGATCATCAGCTGATCCTTTTTAGCCTACTTTCCCAGTAAAAGTCAGAAAAAGAAGAAAAAAGCATGAAAGAAGGCTTAATGCATCTTAAAAATATCGCAAAAAACAAAAAAAAGTCAAAAATAAATAAAATGATTGAATAAATATCGAAAAATTAAAAATTGGAAAGTAGGGTATTGAGATGGAAAAAATGTCTGTCGGTCTGTCTGTCTGTCTGTCTGTCTGTCTGTCTGTCCCCCCCTAATAACTTTTGAATGAATATTTCGATTCGAACAAACTTTTTTTGTTCGAAAGATCTCGGCGAGGACAGCTCATTCCCATATTTCACTTTTTGATTTTAACTATTTTTTGTTCGATTTTGAACAGTTCAAATAAACTTAACATTAGCGCCTACGGGGAAATTCAAGGCAATTCCGAACTGCGAGGCGAATTTGCTTCAAACAAACTTTGTAGGAAAAAGCGTTTGATGAAAAACTTGTATATTAAATATCTTTTTGATTTGAACAATTTGCCCGACAATTAATCGGACTCCGACTCCCCGACTTCGACTCTGACTTCGTAGCTTTGGCAAAAATTTATACACGGAGGACAAATGACAGACTCCGATTCTTAATATTCGACTCCGACTCCTTTACCCCAAAATGAGATTGATTCCGACTCCGACGCTATGGTTTTGACTGTGAAATAATTATTGTTGATTTGACTTATTACTTTCTTCTATATCTAATACATAGAAGAAAGTATTGGATTCGTGCAAATTTTCGAATTTCGAATTTTGACGGATTCGAACGTTTTGAGGTGTGCTGAGTCCATTTCGACTATTTTTGGAAAATGTCTGTCTGTCTGTGTGTGTGTATGTGTGTGTGTATGTATGTGTGTGTGTATGTATGTGTGTGTATGTATGTGTGTGTGTATGTGTGTGTGTCACGTCTGTGTGTGACCAGTTTTTTGTGGCCGCTCTACAGCAAAAACTACCGCATGAAATTGAACGAAATTTGGTACACATATGTGCCCCTATGTGAACTTGTGCCCATTGGTTTTTGGCGCGAATTCCTCCAAGGGGGGTGGAGCAATGGGACGTTTTTTGAGTTACGCGTGCTTGCTATTCCTCAGGAAATAACTGGCGGAATCAAACATAATTTGGTCCATATGTTGCCCTTAACAGGAGCAGGTGCTGATTCAATTTTGGTGTCAATAGCTCAAACGGGGGTTGAGTTATAGAACGTTTTTTGTCGTCGATTGTGACTGCTGTATCTCAAGAAATAACGAACGGAATCAAACAAAAATTTTTTTACAAGTAGCCCTTAGTGGGTATAAGAGCTGATTTTATTTTGGTGTCAACAGCTAAAAAGGGGGTAGCGCAATCACCCGTTCTTTTTTTCTATTGTGAGTGCTCTATCTCAAGAAGTAATGCTACGTTCTGGTGGAAATTTGGAATATATGTGAATCCATACGTAAACAGGCTTTGGTTCAATTTTGACTCCAATCGCTCCAAGAGGTGTTGATTTTTTTTTTTTTTTTTTTGCGAATAAAAATAGCTTTATTAATGCAACAATAAGAAAGATAAATCGTAATAGATTGTCGTCTGCGTATTTCTCGTGATTTTTACTTTCTTCTATATCTAATATATAGAAGAAAGTATTGGATTCGTGCAAATTTTCGAATTTCGAATTTTGACGGATTCGAACGTTTTGAGGTGTGCTGAGTCCATTTCGACCTTTTTTGGAAAATGTCTGTCTGTCTGTGTGTGTGTATGTATGTGTGTGTGTATGTATGTATGTGTGTGTGTATGTATGTGTGTCACGTCTGTGTGTGACCAGTTTTTTGTGGCCGCTCTACAACAAAAATTACCGCATGAAATCGAACGAAATTTAGTACACATATGTGCCCCTATGTAAACTTGTGCCCATTAGTTTTTGGCGCGAATTCCTCCAAGGGGGGTGGAGCAATGGGACGTTTTTCGAGTTACGCGTGCTTGCTATTCCTCAGGAAGTTACTGGCGGAATCAAACAAAATTTGGTCCATATGTTGGTATTAACAGGAACAGGTGCTGATTCAATTTTGGTGTCAATAACTCAAACGGGGGTTGAGCTGTAGAACGTTTTTTGTCGTCAATTGTGACTGCTGTATCTCAAGAAATAATGAACGGAATGAAAGAAAAATTTATCGGCAAGTAGCCCGTAGTGGGTATAAGAACTGATTTTATTTTTGTGTCAACAGCTAAAAAGGGGGTAGCGCAATCATCCGTTCTTTTTTTCCATTTTGAGTGCCCTATCTCAAGAAGTAATGCTACGTTCTGGTTGAAATTTGGAATATATGTGAATCCATATGTAAACAGGCTTTGGTTCTATTTTGACGCCGATCGCTCCAAGAGGTGTTGAAAGATAAATCATAATAGATTGTCGTCTGCGTATTTCTCGTGATTTTAATTGTATGGAAATGATAGGAAATATTATCTCAATGATTTAAAATTTTGAACTGTTGCCATCTTATGTTTGTTAACAAATAAAATATTTGTAATTCATTCAAGCAAGGCTTTTAAAATAACTTTCAATTTTCGCTCTTTGCTTTGCTTTTGCAATAATTCAGACATTGGGATAGTCGTCAAGTTTTTGCATGTGTCATTTTGTTTTTGTTGGGAATATTGCTTCCTCGTCAAGCATGGGGAGGGATCAGGAAAAAAAAAAGAAAAAGAAAAATATAGAAGAAAGTTTCGTGATGGCCACAACATACTAGTAATTGTATGGAAATGATCGGAAATATTATCCATAGACTAATAATAAGAGTAGACCGAGCTATGGCAACCCTTTTGCTGCTCATAAACCAAACCATGTGACTGGTGGATATCCTAGCAACAGCGTGCGTTAATCGTAGCAGACGATCAACGCCAGCGCGAAATAAAATAAATAGAATTTATGGAACACGGAAGAATGATCTTTTATGGAGTCCGATTCGTAAATTTGTTATTCTAAGTTGTAAATATTTTGTTAATATAGTGAGTTTTTCGTTTAGATAGTATTGTGTATTTTCTTTAGTCAATTTCAATAACTCTCTAAGCAATAAAAGATGCAAGTGACCAAGAAGAATCAGCAAACGGTAAGATTTTTACCTACCGTTTCAATTTAAGATACCGATTAGTACATTTTTGCGTTAACGCAAAACGTTTACGCCATTTCGTTCACGCCAACGCTGACAGCTCCAAGTGAAATAAAAGTTACCGAAAACTGAACAAAAACTATTACTAATGTCAAAATAATGCATAACTAAAAGAAAAACAGTTCAATCTCTGCACCTGGAAGTTTTTTTTAATGAAAACACATTGTCTTAAAATACATGTCGAGTGCCAAACTATAGATAATGCTGCCATCTAGCAACCATGCTGCCAAAGTCTTCGCCAAGCCCTTCCACTAGTCACATGACAGATCTATGAACCAATTTTCTTCATCAGCAAGAATGAGAAAGCTCGGTCTACTCTTATTATTAGTCTATGATATTATCCCAATGATTTAAAATTTTTAACTGTTGCCATCTTATGTTTGTTAATAAATAAAATATTTGTAATTAATTCAAGTAAGGCTTTTAAAGTAACTTTCAATTTTCGCTCTTTGTTTTGTTTTTACAATAATTCAGACATTGTGATGGTCGTCAAGTTTTTGCATGTGTAATTTTGTTTTTGGTAGGAATATTGCTTCCTCGTCAAGCATGGGGAGGGATCAGAAAAAGGAAAAATATAGAAGAAAGTTTCGTGATGGCCACAACATACTAGTTTTTATTTTTTCACTTAAGTTTTAATTTAGGTATTCAGTTTTCGGCGAATGAACTCGAAGTCATTTGTGTTTCTACATAAAGATATGCGCAGGCGATTTATTTTTTTTTTTTCTGACAATGAAAATTATTTCTTTAAGTTGACATTTTATTGTTTTAATTTATTTTGGTAAGTGCATTAATTCATTTAAAAAATTGTTTTTGGCAACAGGGGAAAAAGAAACGATTTTTTTTTTTTTTTTTTTTTTGATATGATGAATTTATTTTAATGAGCTTATTAATTTTAATTATTATTTTTTCGCTTTGAAAGCTGTTAAAGATTTTTTTAATGGCAAAAAGTGTATTAGCTGTTTTTTTTTTTTTTTTTTTTTTTTTACGCATCTAATTTTTACTTTCTTCTATATCTAATACATAGAAGAAAGTATTGGATTCGTGCAAATTTTCGAATTTCGAATTTTGACGGATTCGAACGTTTTGAGGTGTGCTGAGTCCATTTCGACTATTTTTGGAAAATGTCTGTCTGTCTGTGTGTATGTGTGTGTGTATGTGTGTGTGTCACGTCTGTGTGTGACCAGTTTTTTGTGGCTGTTCTACAGCAAAATCTACCGCATGAAATCGAACGAAATTTGGTACACATATGTGCCCCTATATGAACTTGTGCCCATTGGTTTTTGGCGCGAATTCCTCCAAGGGGGGTGGAGCAATGGGACGTTTTTTGAGTTACGCGTGCTTGCTATTCCTCAGGAAGTAACAGGCGGAATCAAACAAAATTTAGTCCATATGTTGCCATTAACAGGAACAGGTGCTGATTCAATTTTGATGTCAGTAACTCAAACGGGAGTTGAGCTATAGAACGTTTTTTGTCGTCAATTGTGACTGCTGTATCTAAAGAAATAATGAACGGAATGAAAGAAAAATTTATCGGCAAGTAGTCCTTAGTGGGTATAAGAGCTGATTTTATTTTGGTGTCAACAGCTAAAAAGGGGGTAGCGCAATCGCCCGTTCTTTTTTTCCATTGTGAGTGCCCTATCTCAAGAAGTAATGCTACGTTCTGGTTGAAATTTGAAATATATGTGAATCCATATGTAAACAGGCTTTGGTTCAATTTTGACACCAATCGCTCCAAGAGGTGTTGATTTTTTTTTTTTTTTTAATAAAAATAGCTTTATTAATGCAACAATAAGAAAGATAAATCGTAATAGATTGTCGTCTGCGTATTTCTCGTGATTTTAATTGTATGGAAATGATCGGAAATATTATCTCATAGACTAATAATAAGAGTAGACCGAGCTATGGCAACCCTTTTGCTGCTCATAAACCAAACCATGTGACTGGTGGATATCCTAGCAACAGCGGGCGTTAATCGTAGCAGACGATCAACGCCACCGCGAAATAAAATAAATAGAATTTATGGAACATAGAAGAATGATCTTTTATGGAGTCCGATTTGTAAATTTGTTATTCTAAGTTGTAAATATTTTGTTAATATAGTGAGTTTTTCGTTTAGATAGTATTGTGCATTTTCTTTAGTCAATTTCAATAACTCTCTAAGCAATAAAAGATGCAAGCGACCAAGAAGAATCAGCAAACGGTAAGATTTTTACCTACAGTTTCAATTTAAGATACCGATTAGTACATTTTTGCGTTAACGCAAAACGTTTACGCCATTTCGTTCACGCCAACGCTGACAGCTCCAAATGAAATAAAAGTTACCGAAAACTGATCAAAAACTATTACTAATGTCAAAATAACGCATAACTAAAAGAAAAACAGTTCAATCTCTGCACCTGGAAGTTTTTTTTAATGAAAACACATTGTCTTAAAATACATGTCGAGTGCCAAACTATAGATAATGCTGCCATCTAGCAACCATGCTGCCAAAGTCTTCGCCAAGCCCTTCCACTAGTCACATGATACATCTATGAACCAATTTTCTTCATCAGCAAGAATGAGAAAGCTCGGTCTACTCTTATTATTAGTCTATGTATTATCTCAATGATTTAAAATTTTTAACTGTTGCCATCTTATGCTTGTTAACAAATAAAATATTTAATTAATTCAAGCAAGGCTTTTAAAAAAACTTTCAATTTTCTCTCTTTGCTTTGTTTTTGCAATAATTCATACATTGGGATGGTCGTCAAGTTTTTGCATGTGTAATTTTGTTTTTGTTGGGAATATTGCTTCCTCTTCAAGCATGAAAAGGGATCAGAAAAAAAAAATATATATATATATAGAAGAAAGTTTCGTGATGGCCACAACATACTAGTTTTAGATGAGTGAGGAATATTTTATTCCTAGAAATCAGCTTAAAGTATTTTAAAAATATGTTTGAAAAAATTTGCGATTTTAGCTATTTTTGAGAATATTGATCAGGTACTAGAAAGTAGTATGGGTATACTGGAAAGTAGGCTCGTCTAGTTCTAGACAGAACTTCTTGTTATTTTTATAATGCTCTTACCATACTTTCTTGTCTTCGATGGTTTCAGAGGTGCTCAATAGAGGAGGAAAGGTTCGTGACACAGACTGTGAGAAAATCGGTGGGGGGGGGGGTATTTTCTAGAGTTTGTGAGCTCATTTGGGAGGAGGTCTCGTTGTTAAGGTGGTGATCCACAGCATTTTAGGGGCGCGTATCATTGCCCTTGTGGGCGTGACTGAGTTGATAGTTGGTGGAACAAACTTTTTAATTCTATGGCAAAAGCAAACATGAATAAAAGCTGTCGTAAAATTAGTTGTTATTAATGTTAAGAAATTAATTTCAAGGCTGAATTCAAGCAAACATAGAATTTCAGATAATGCACTTTTGTTAACTTGACTAAACATAGCTAATAATTCAGGTTTTCGGGCATTTCCTAGATTTAAGTCATTAGATTTAAAAGCACCCCCCCCCCCTCTCCCCATGCTTGTTCAAGTCTTTCGTCACAATCTGAATCTGTTATTCTCATCAACTATTTTCGGACCGGCAGCGGCATTTCCTCGGGAAATACTTGGCTTTGGAATCACCCCGAGCGAGCGCTGACGCCACGTAGTAGTGAGGAAATAAATAAAGATTAAGACAAAAAGGTCGGTCCTCGTAATCTTTATGTGGAGCAACCAGAGCTGCCATATTTGGTCCTGATAACTTTCAGTTCTCAAAAGTTGTCTAAATGACAAGACACATCTAAAGAGCAAAAAAAAGACGTCTCATGTCAAATCAACCAGCATCAGTATTACTATCAGTTGTTTAAAAAATATACATGCAAATATATTGAAACTATCAATTCATTTAATAACATCAAGTTGCGAACTTTTTGTACATTTTGTGAAGCAGTTAATGAATTTTGAACATGCGAACATTTTAGAAGGTGATGTGAGGATCATCGAGCTGAGCAAGTACAGCTTTGAAAATTCCAAAAACATACTGCTTACAGACAAATCGCAGATGACCTAGTATTCAAACCTCCCGCTTATCCTGGAAAGCGGAAAATACCGTATAGGAAAATAGTATGCAATATGTAGGAACATATAATACAGTGCGAAGTACATTACGCTACAATAGTTAAATACATTTTTTAAAAGAATTTTACAAAATCTAACTCTTATTGTTTGCTAAACATAAAGGGAAAATGAGAAATATTTACAGCACTGTACATATTCTATGAGGAACTATTATATAACAATCAAAGTGTAGTTATATAGTATTAATTTACTTAGAGGCGGCGATTAGGACTGAAAAATGTGTGGGGAGGGGGACGAAAAGAAACCTAAAAGCCATAAGACTTTTAGCGGCAACAAAAATAAGAAAAGAGAAAGGGGGGGGGGGGGGAGAAAGTGAAAGAGAGAGAAAAGTACAAAATTTTGCTAGGGCTGTTTTTGAGAGCAGATAAGTGGTAATTGATGCGGCAAATCTAACATCTTAACTCACTTTTTTATTAAGATTTTCATGAATTTTGCATACAATAACTTTCCCCGAAGAAACACTTAGGCATGAATAAGATTTACATCATTTACCGCAAAGAACTTTGAAATGTCACTAATACTTAGTAATAATTTTATTGAACAAATATGGCCTTGTTTTTAAGTAAAACAATTGATGTACTAATATATCTAAACAATGAATACATAAACTAAAAGTTACTGCTTGTGCTAAATAACGTTTGTTACCAGATATACAAAGTGAAACAAATAATTATGTTCTGAAGTTTTTGACGTTCTGCTTTTTTTTTATAAATTCTAGCTTTGGTTCCTAAATTGGAAAATAAAATAAATATTTGCCCCAAAATAGGGGGGGGGGGAGCAACTTGATTGTTCTTCAAAACTGCTAAGAGGGGTAGGGTGCCTCCGGACGACTTGGAATTATACAGCAATGCGGAGTTTGAAAATGCTTTCCCGACCTGAGAAATTTGAGATATGCCGAGCGTATTCCGGACTGTTCGGAGTTCCATGCCCGGTAGATGTGAATTGTGCAGTGTAGCCGGTGGAAAAAACTTCGGACACCTGCTTTGAACCATGTACAGTCATAGAAAAAAAAACGAAACACTTTTAATTATTCGGCCATTATACATGCTAGAAAGGAAAGAAAGGTGTCATCCGACTTGGTTTAAAGTCTTCTTTAAAACTACGTAGGTAAAATTTTGATAAGGGACCATATACAAAGCAAAATGAGCACCAACTCTTGATTTTCAAATGGGAACCCCTAATTTTTGCTACATAATTATGTTTAGACCGCAGAATACAGCCAGTATACGAAATTTCACTGTATTCCGTGCAG